>NW_025956981.1:0-41113 GCF_023159225.1 Perognathus longimembris pacificus
TTCAATTTTAAAAAAAAATACGCATCGTGCTGTGCTGTTTGAGTTTGCTTGAGTGCATTCGCGCGCTCTCGCTTTCTCCACTTTACAATTTTTTTGTTATTATTTATCTATTCCTGAGAGTTTATCTTATATTTTATTTTTTTATTTAAAAGAAGTCGACCAGTTGCCTGCCCTTCCTTCCATTATCCGTCACCGAGACAAACTGAGCAAAGTTCTGAGGTCGACCTTGTAAAGATAAGGATTCAGGTCTGTCTGCTGTTTACCTTTGCTCCTGCGCGCACTGCCCTTCTCTCCACATTTATGTGTTTGTTTGTCTATCTAATCTTTTGGGTTTTTATTTCTATTGAGGTCGACCAGTTGTGTATTTATTATTTTTTTTACTACGCATCAAGCTGCGCTGCTTGTCTTTGCTCCTGTGTGCTCGCGCACTCTCGCCTTTTCCAGCTTATTTTTATTTTTGATTTATTTTTGATATATTTTGTCAATTTTTAAAAAATACGCATCGTGCTGTGCTGTTTGTGTTTGCTTGAGTGCATTCGCGCGCTCTCGCTTTCTCCACTTTACAATTTTTTTGTTATTATTTATCTATTCCTGAGAGTTTATCTTATTTTTTATTTGTTTATTTAAATGAAGTCGACCAGTTGCCTGCCCTTCCTTCCATTATCCGTCACCGAGACAAACTGAACAAAGTTCTGAGATCGACCTTGTAAACATAAGGATTCAGGTCTGTCGGCTCTTTACCTTTGCTCCTTCGCGCACTGCCCTTCTCTCCACATTTATGTGTTTGTTTCTGTGTCTATCTAATCTTTTGGGTTTTTATTTCTATTGAGGTCGACCAGTTGACTATTTATTATTTTTTTTACTACGCATCAAGCTGCGCTGCTTGTCTTTGCTCCTGTGTGCTCGCGCACACTCGCCTTTTCCACTTATTTTTATTTTTGATTTATTTTCTCAATTTAAAAAAAAAATACGCATCGTGCTGTGCTGTTTGTGTTTGCTTGAGTGCATTCGCGCGCTCTCGCTTTCTCCACTTTACAATTTTTTTGTTATTATTTATCTATTCCTGAGAGTTTATCTTATTTTTATTTGTTTATTTAAATGAAGTCGACCAGTTGCCTGCCCTTCCTTCCATTATCCGTCACCGAGACAAACTGAACAAAGTTCTGAGGTCGACCTTGTAAAGATAAGGATTCAGGTCTGTCTGCTGTTTACCTTTGCTCCTGCGCGCACTGCCCTTCTCTCCACATTTATGTGTTTGTTTGTTTGTCTATCTAATCTTTTGGGTTTTTATTTCTAATGAGGTCGACCAGTTGTCTATTTATTATTTTTTTTACTACGCATCAAGCTGCGCTGCTTGTCTTTGCTCCTGTGTGCTCGCGCACTCTCGCCTTTTCCACTTATTTTTATTTTTGATTTATTTTGTCAATTTAAAAAAAAATACGCATCGTGCTGTGCTCTTTGTGTTTGCTTGAGAGCATTCGCGCGCCCTCGCTCTCTCCACTTTACAATTTTTTTGTTATTATTTATCTATTCCTGAGAGTTTATCTTATTTTTTATTTGTTTATTTAAATGAAGTCGACCAGTTGCCTGCCCTTCCTTCCATTATCCGTCACCGAGACAAACTGAACAAAGTTCTGAGGTCGACCTTGTAAAGATAAGGATTCAGGTCTGTCTGCTGTTTATCTTTGCTCCTGCGCGCACTGCACTTCTTTCCACATTTATGTGTTTGTTTGTTTGTCTATCTTATCTTTTGGGTTTTTATTTCTAATGAGGTCGACCAGTTGTCTATTTATTATTTTTTTTACTACGCATGAAGCTGCGCTGCTTGTCTTTGCTCCTGTGTGCTCGCGCACTCTCGCCTTTTCCACTTATTTTTATTTTTGATTTATTTTGTCAATTTAAAAAAAAAATACGCATCGTGCTGTGCTGTTTGTGTTTGCTTGAGTGCATTCTCGCGCTCTCGCTTTCTCCACTTTACAATTTTTTTGTTATTATTTATCTATTCCTGAGAGTTTATCTTATTTTTTATTTGTTTATTTAAATGAAGTCGACCAGTTGCCTGCCCTTCCTTCCATTATCCGTCACCGAGACAAACTGAACAAAGTTCTGAGGTCGACCTTGTAAAGATAAGGATTCAGGTCTGTCTGCTGTTTACCTTTGCTCCTGCGCGCACTGCCCTTCTCTCCACATTTATGTGTTTGTTTGTTTGTCTATTTAATCTTTTGGTTTTTTAATTCTAATGAGGTCGACCAGTTGTCTATTTATTATTTTTTTTTACTACGCATCAAGCTGCGCTGCTTTTGTTGCTCCTGTGTGCTCGCGCACTCTCGCCTTTCCCACTTATTTTTATTTTTGATTTATTTTTGATTTATTTTGTCAATCTTAAAAAAAAATACGCATCGTGCTGTGCTGTTTTTGTTTGCTTGAGTGCATTCGCGCGCTCTCGCTTTCTCCACTTTACAAATTTTTTGTTATTATTTATCTATTCCTGAAAGTTTATCTTATTTTTTATTTGTTTATTTAAATGAAGTCGACCAGTTGCCTGCCCTTCCTTCCATTATCCGTCACCGAGACAAACTGAACAAAGTTGTGAGGTCGACCTTGTAAAGATAAGGATTCAGGTCTGTCTGCTGTTTACATTTGCTCCTGCGCGCACTGCCCTTCTCTCCACATTTATGTGTTTGTTTGTTTGTCTATCTAATCTTTTGGGTTTTTATTTCTAATGAGGTCGACCAGTTGTCTATTTATTATTTTTTTTACTACGCCTCATTTGCGCTGCTTTTGTTTGCTCCTGTGTGCTCGCGCACTCTCGCCTTTTCACTTATTTTTATTTTTGATTTATTTTTGATTTATTTTTTCAATTTTTAAAAAAAATACGCATCGTGCTGTGCTGTTTGTGTTTGCTTGAGTGCATTCGCGCGCTTTCGCTTTCTCCACTTTACAATGTTTTTGTTATTATTTATCTATTCCTGAGAGTTTATCTTATTTTTTATTTGTTTATTTAAATGAAGTCGACCAGTTGCCTGCCCTTCCTTCCATTATCCGTCACCGAGACAAACTGAACAAAGTTCTGAGGTCGACCTTGTAAAGATAAGCATTCAGGTCTGTCTGCAGTTTACCTTTGCTCCTGCGCGCACTGCCCTTCTCTCCACATTTATGTGTTTGTTTGTTTGTCTATCTAATCTTTTGGGTTTTTATTTCTAATGAGGTCGACCAGTTGTCTATTTATTAT
Organism: Perognathus longimembris pacificus; assembly: GCF_023159225.1. Classification (NCBI taxonomy): domain Eukaryota; kingdom Metazoa; phylum Chordata; class Mammalia; order Rodentia; family Heteromyidae; genus Perognathus; species Perognathus longimembris. Next base: position 3,233 of record NW_025956981.1, read on the forward strand.
TTTTTTTACTACGCATCAAGCTGCGCTGCTTGTCTTTGCTCCTGTGTGCTCGCGCACTCTCGCCTTTCCCACTTATTTTTATTTTGATTTATTTTTGATTTATTTTGTCAATTTAAAAAAAATACGCATCGTGCTGTGCTGTTTGTGTTTGCTTGAGTGCATTCGCGCGCTCTCGCTTTCTCCACTTTACAATTTTTTTGTTATTATTTATCTATTCCTGAGAGTTTATCTTATTTTTTATTTGTTTATTTAAATGAAGTCGACCAGTTGCCTGCCCTTCCTTCCATTATCCGTCACCGAGACAAACTGAACAAAGTTCTGAGGTCGACCTTGTAAAGATAAGCATTCAGGTCTGTCTGCTGTTTACCTTTGCTCCTGCGCGCACTGCCCTTCTCTCCACATTTATGTGTTTGTTTGTTTGTCTATCTAATCTTTTGGGTTTTTATTTCTAATGAGGTCGACCAGTTGTCTATTTATTATTTTTTTTTACTACGCATCAAGCTGCGCTGCTTGTCTTTGCTCCTGTGTGCTCGCGCACTCTCGCATTTTCCACTTATTTTTATTTTTGATTTATTTTGTCAATTTTTAAAAAAATACGCATCGTGCTGTGCTGTTTGTGTTTGCTTGAGTGCATTCGCGCGCTCTCGCTTTCTCCACTTTACAATTTTTTTTGTTATTATTTATCTATTCCTGAGAGTTTATCTTATTTTTTATTTGTTTATTTAAATGAAGTCGACCAGTTGCCTGCCCTTCCTTCCATTATCCGTCACCGAGACAAACTGAACAAAGTTGTGAGGTCGACCTTGTAAAGATAAGGATTCAGGTCTGTCTGCTGTTTACCTTTGCTCCTGCGCGCACTGCCCTTCTCTCCACATTTATGTGTTTGTTTGTTTGTCTATCTAATCTTTGGGTTTTTATTTCTAATGAGGTCGACCAGTTGTCTATTTATTATTTTTTTTACTACGCAACAAGCTGCGCTGCTTGTCTTTGCTCCTGTGTGCTCGCGCACTCTCGCCTTTTCCACTTATTTTTATTTTCGATTTATTTTTGATTTATTTTGTCAATTTAAAAAAAATACGCATCGTGCTGTGCTGTTTGTGTTTGCTGGAGTGCATTCGCGCGCTCTCGCTTTCTCCACTTTACAATTTTTTTGTTATTATTTATCTATCCCTGAGAGTTTATCTTATTTTTTATTTGTTTATTTAAATGAAGTCGACCAGTTGCCTGCCCTTCCTTCCATTATCCGTCACCGAGACAAACTGAACAAAGTTCTGAGGTCGACCTTGTAAAGATAAGGATTCAGGTCTGTCTGCTGTTTACCTTTGCTCCTGCGCGATCTGCCCTTCTCTCCACATTTATGTGTTTGTTTGTTTGTCTATCTAATGTTTTGGGTTTTTATTACTAATGAGGTCGACCAGTTGTCTATTATTATTTTTTTTACTACGCATCAAGCTGCGCTGCTTGTCTTTGCTCCTGTGTGCTCGCGCACTCTCGCCTTTTCCACTTATTTTTATTTTTGATTTATTTTTGATTTATTTTGTCAATTTAAAAAAAATACGCATCGTGCTGTGCTGTTTGTGTTTGCTTGAGTGCATTCGCGCGCTCTCGCTTTCTCCACTTTACAATTTTTTTTGTTATTATTTATCTATTCCTGATAGTTTATCTTAATTTTTATTTGTTTATTTAAATGAAGTCGACCAGTTGCCTGCCCTTCCTTCCATTATCCGTCACCGAGACAAACTGAACAAAGTTCTGAGGTCGACCTTGTAAAGATAAGCATTCAGGTCTGTCTACTGTTTACCTTTGCTCCTGCCCGCACTGCCATTCTCTCCACATTTATGTGTTTGTTTGTTTGTCTATCTAATCTTTTGGGTTTTTATTTCTAATGAGGTCGACCAGTTGTCTATTTATTATTTTTTTTACTACGCATCAAGCTGCGATGCTTGTCTTTGCTCCTGTGTGCTCGCGCACTCTCGCCTTTTCCACTTATTTTTATTTTTGATTTATTTTTTCAATTTAAAAAAAAATACGCATCGTGCTGTGCTGTTTGAGTTTGCTTGAGTGCATTCGCGCGCTCTCGCTTTCTCCACTTTACAATTTTTTTGTTATTATTTATCTATTCCTGAGAGTTTATCTTATATTTTATTTTTTTATTTAAAAGAAGTCGACCAGTTGCCTGCCCTTCCTTCCATTATCCGTCACCGAGACAAACTGAGCAAAGTTCTGAGGTCGACCTTGTAAAGATAAGGATTCAGGTCTGTCTGCTGTTTACCTTTGCTCCTGCGCGCACTGCCCTTCTCTCCACATTTATGTGTTTGTTTGTCTATCTAATCTTTTGGGTTTTATTTCTATTGAGGTCGACCAGTTGTGTATTTATTATTTTTTTTACTACGCATCAAGCTGCGCTGCTTGTCTTTGCTCCTGTGTGCTCGCGCACTCTCGCCTTTTCCACTTATTTTTATTTTTGATTTATTTTTGATATATTTTGTCAATTTTTAAAAAATACGCATCGTGCTGTGCTGTTTGTGTTTGCTTGAGTGCATTCGCGCGCTCTCGCTTTCTCCACTTTACAATTTTTTTGTTATTATTTATCTATTCCTGAGAGTTTATCTTATTTTTTATTTGTTTATTTAAATGAAGTCGACCAGTTGCCTGCCCTTCCTTCCATTATCCGTCACCGAGACAAACTGAACAAAGTTCTGAGATCGACCTTGTAAACATAAGGATTCAGGTCTGTCGGCTCTTTACCTTTGCTCCTTCGCGCACTGCCCTTCTCTCCACATTTATGTGTTTGTTTCTGTGTCTATCTAATCTTTTGGGTTTTTATTTCTATTGAGGTCGACCAGTTGACTATTTATTATTTTTTTTACTACGCATCAAGCTGCGCTGCTTGTCTTTGCTCCTGTGTGCTCGCGCACACTCGCCTTTTCCACTTATTTTTATTTTTGATTTATTTTCTCAATTTAAAAAAAAAATACGCATCGTGCTGTGCTGTTTGTGTTTGCTTGAGTGCATTCGCGCGCTCTCGCTTTCTCCACTTTACAATTTTTTTGTTATTATTTATCTATTCCTGAGAGTTTATCTTATTTTTTATTCGTTTATTTAAATGAAGTCGACCAGTTGCCTGCCCTTCCTTCCATTATCCGTCACCGAGACAAACTGAACAAAGTTCTGAGGTCGACCTTGTAAAGATAAGGATTCAGGTCTGTCTGCTCTTTACCTTTGCTCCTGCGCGCACTGCCCTTCTCTCCACATTTATGTGTTTGTTTGTTTGTCTATTTAATCTTTTGGGTTTTTATTTCTAATGAGGTCGACCAGTTGTCTATTTATTATTTTTTTTTACTACGCATCAAGCTGCGCTGCTTGTGTTTGCTCCTGTGTGCTCGCGCACTCTCGCCTTTTCCACTTATTTTTATTTTTGATTCATTTTTGATTTATTTTGTCAATTTAAAAAAAAATACGCATCGTGCTGTGCTGTTTGTGTTTGCTTGAGTGCATTCGCGCGCTCTCGCTTTCTCCACTTTACAATTTTTTTGTTATTATTTATCTATTCCTGAGAGTTTATCTTATTTTTTATTTGTTTATTTAAATGAAGTCGACCAGTTGCCTGCCCTTCCTTCCATTATCCGTCACCGAGACAAACTGAACAAAGTTCTGAGGTCGACCTTGTAAAGATAAGGATTCAGGTCTGTCTGCTGTTTACCTTTGCTCCTGCGCGCACTGCCATTCTCTCCACATTTATGTGTTATTTTGTTTGTCTATCTAATCTTTTGGGTTTTTATTTCTAATGAGGTCGACCAGTTGTCTATTTATTATTTTTTTTACTACGCATCAAGCTGCGCTGCTTGTCTTTGCTCCTGTGTGCTCGCGCACTCTCGCCTTTCCCACTTATTTTTATTTTTGATTTATTTTTGATTTATTTTGTCAATTTTAAAAAAAAATACGCATCGTGCTGTGCTGTTTGTGTTTGCTTGAGTGCATTCGCGTGCTCTCGCTTTCTCCACCTTACAATTTTTGTTTATATTTATCTCTTCCTGAGAGTTTATCTTATTTTTTATTTGTTTATTTAAATGAAGTCGACCAGTTGCCTGCCCTTCCTTCCATTATCCGTCACCGAGACAAACTGAACAAAGTTGTGAGGTCGACCTTGTAAAGATAAGGATTCAGGTCTGTCTGCTGTTTACCTTTGCTCCTGCGCGCACTGCCCTTCTCTCCACATTTATGTGTTTGTTTGTTTGTCTATCTAATCTTTTGGGTTTTTATTTCTAATGAGGTCGACTAGTTGTCTATTTATTATTTTTTTTACTACGCATCAAGCTGCGCTGCTTGTGTTTGCTCCTGTGTGCTCGCGCACTCTCGCCTTTTCCACTTATTTTTATTTTTGATTTATTTTTGATTAATTTTGTCAATTTAAAAAAAATACGCATCGTGCTGTGCTGTTTGTGTTTGCTTGAGTGCATTCGCGCGCTCTCGCTTTCTCCACTTTACAATTTTTTTGTTATTATTTATCTATTCCTGAGAGTTTATCTTATTTTTTATTTTTTTATTTAAATGAAGTCGACCAGTTGCCTGCCCTTCCTTCCATTATCCGTCACCGAGACAAACTGAACAAAGTTCTGAGGTCGACCTTGTAAAGATAAGGATTCAGGTCTGTCTGCTGTTTACCTTTGCTCCTGCGCGCACTGCCATTCTCTCCACATTTATGTGTTTGTTTGTTTGTCTATCTAATCTTTTGGGTTTTTATTTCTAATGAGGTCGAGCAGTTGTCTATTTATTATTTTTTTTACTACGCATCAAGCTGCGCTGCTTGTCTTTGCTCCTGTGTGCTCGCGCACTCTCGCCTTTCCACTTATATTTATTTTTGATTTATTTTTTATTTATTTTGTCAATTTTAAAAAAAAATACGCATCGTGCTGTGCTGTTTGTGTTTGCTTGAGTGCATTCGCGTGCTCTCGCTTTCTCCACCTTACAATTTTTGTTATTATTTATCTATTCCTGAGAGTTTATCTTATTTTTTATTTGTTTATTTAAATGAAGTCGACCAGTTGCCTGCACTTCCTTCCATTATCCGTCACCGAGACAAACTGAACAAAGTTGTGAGGTCGACCTTGTAAAGATAAGGATTCAGGTCTGTCTGCTCTTTACCTTTGCTCCTGCGCGCACTGCCCTTCTCTCCACATTTATGTGTTTGTTTGTTTTTCTATCTAATCTTTTGGGTTTTTATTTCTAATGAGGTCGACCAGTTGTCTATTTATTATTTTTTTCACTACGCATCAAGCTGGGCTGCTTGTCTTTGCTCCTGTGTGCTCGTGCACTCTCGCCTTTTCCACTTATTTTTATTTTTGATTTATTTTTGATTTATTTTGTCAATTTTAAAAAAAAATACGCATCGTGCTGTGCTGTTTGTGTTTGCTTGAGTGCATTCGCGCGCTCTCGCTTTCTTCACTTTACAATTTTTGTTATTATTTATCTATTCCTGAGAGTTTATCTTATTTTTTATTTGTTTATTTAAATGAAGTCGACCAGTTGCCTGCCCTTCCTTCCATTATCCGTCACCGAGACAAACTGAACAAAGTTCTGAGTTCGACCGTGTAAAGATAAGGATTCAGGTCTGTCTGCTGTTTACCTTTGCTCCTGCGCTCACCTCCCTTCTCTCCACATTTATGTGTTTGTTTGTTTGTCTATCTAATCTTTTGGGTTTTTATTTCCTATGAGGTCGACCAGTTGTCTATTTATTATTTTTTTTACTACGCATCAAGCTGCGCTGCTTGTCTTTGCTCCTGTGTGCTCGCGCACTCTCGCCTTTTCCACTTATTTTATTTTTGATTTATTTTTGATTTATTTTGTCAATTTAAAAAAAAATACGCATCGTGCTGTGCTGTTTGTGTTTGCTTGAGTGCATTCGCGCGCTCTCTCTTTCTCCACTTTACAATTTTTTTGTTATTATTTATCTATTCCTGAGAGTTTATCTTATTTTTTATTTGTTTATTTAAATGAAGTCGACCAGTTGCCTGCCCTTCCTTCCATTATCCGTCACCGAGACAAACTGAACAAAGTTCTGAGGTCGACCTTGTAAAGATAAGGATTCAGGTCTGTCTGCTGTTTACCTTTGCTCCTGCGCGCACTGCCCTTCTCTCAACAATTATGTGTTTGTTTGTTTGTCTATCTAATCTTTTGGGTTTTTATTTCTAATGAGGTCGACCAGTTGTCTATTTATAATTTTTTTTTACTACGCATCAAGCTGCGCTGCTTGTCTTTGCTCCTGTGTGCTCGCGCACTCTCGCATTTTCCACTTATTTTTATTTTTGATTTATTTTGTCAATTTTAAAAAAAAATACGCATCGTGCTGTGCTGTTTGTGTTTGCTTGAGTGCATTCGCGCGCTCTCGCTTTCTCCACTTTACAATTTTTTTGTTATTATTTATCTATTCCTGAGAGGGTATCTTATTTTTTATTTGTTTATTTAAATGAAGTCGACCAGCTTGCCTGCCCTTCCTTCCATTATCCGTCACCGAGACAAACTGAACAAAGTTGTGAGGTCGACCTTGTAAAGATAAGGATTCAGGTCTGTCTGCTGTTTACCTTTGCTCCTGCGCGCACTGCCCTTCTTTCCACATTTATGTGTTTGCTTGTTTGTCTATCTAATCTTTTGGGTTTTTATTTTTAATGAGGTCGACCAGTTGTCTATTTATTATTTTTTTTACTACGCATCAAGCTGCGCTGCTTGTGTTTGCTCCTGTGTGCTCGCGCACCTCTCGCCTTTTCCACTTATTTTTATTTTTGATTTATTTTTGATTTATTTTGTCAATTTAAAAAAAAATACGCATCGTGCTGTGCTGTTTGTGTTTGCTTGAGTGCATTCGCGCGCTCTCGCTTTCTCCACTTTACAATTTTTTTGTTATTATTTATCTATTCCTGAGAGTTTATCTTATTTTTTATTTGTTTATTTAAATGAAGTCGACCAGTTGCCTGCCCTTCCTTCCATTATCCGTCACCGAGACAAACTGAACAAAGTTCTGAGGTCGACCTTGTAAAGATAAGGATTCAGGTCTGTCTGCTGTTTACCTTTGCTCCTGCGCGCACTGCCCTTCTCTCCACATTTATGTGTTTGTTTGTTTGTCTATCTAATCTTTTGGGTTTTTATTTCTAATGAGGTCGACCAGTTGTCTATTTATTATTTTTTTTACTACGCATCAAGCTGCGCTGCTTGTCTTTGCTCCTGTGTGCTCGCGCACTCTCGCCTTTTCCACTTATTTTTATTTTTGATTTATTTTGTCAATTTAAAAAAAAATACGCATCGTGCTGTGCTCTTTGTGTTTGCTTGAGAGCATTCGCGCGCTCTCGCTCTCTCCACTTTACAATTTTTTTGTTATTATTTATCTATTCCTGAGAGTTTATCTTATTTTTTATTTGTTTATTTAAATGAAGTCGATCAGTTGCCTGCCCTTCCTTCCATTATCCGTCACCGAGACAAACTGAACAAAGTTCTGAGGTCGACCTTGTAAAGATAAGGATTCAGGTCTGTCTGCTGTTTATCTTTGCTCCTGCGCGCACTGCACTTCTTTCCACATTTATGTGTTTGTTTGTTTGTCTATCTTATCTTTTGGGTTTTTATTTCTAATGAGGTCGACCAGTTGTCTATTTATTATTTTTTTTACTACGCATGAAGCTGCGCTGCTTGTCTTTGCTCCTGTGTGCTCGCGCACTCTCGCCTTTTCCACTTATTTTTATTTTTGATTTATTTTGTCAATTTAAAAAAAAAATACGCATCGTGCTGTGCTGTTTGTGTTTGCTTGAGTGCATTCTCGCGCTCTCGCTTTCTCCACTTTACAATTTTTTTGTTATTATTTATCTATTCCTGAGAGTTTATCTTATTTTTTATTTGTTTATTTAAATGAAGTCGACCAGTTGCCTGCCCTTCCTTCCATTATCCGTCACCGAGACAAACTGAACAAAGTTCTGAGGTCGACCTTGTAAAGATAAGGATTCAGGTCTGTCTGCTGTTTACCTTTGCTCCTGCGCGCACTGCCCTTCTCTCCACATTTATGTGTTTGTTTGTTTGTCTATTTAATCTTTTGGTTTTTTAATTCTAATGAGGTCGACCAGTTGTCTATTTATTATTTTTTTTACTACGCATCAAGCTGCGCTGCTTGTCTTTGCTCCTGTGTGCTCGCGCACTCTCGCCTTTCCCACTTATTTTTATTTTTGATTTATTTTTGATTTATTTTGTCAATCTTAAAAAAAAATACGCATCGTGCTGTGCTGTTTTTGTTTGCTTGAGTGCATTCGCGCGCTCTCGCTTTCTCCACTTTACAAATTTTTTGTTATTATTTATCTATTCCTGAGAGTTTATCTTATTTTTTATTTGTTTATTTAAATGAAGTCGACCAGTTGCCTGCCCTTCCTTCCATTATCCGTCACCGAGACAAACTGAACAAAGTTGTGAGTCGACCTTGTAAAGATAAGGATCAGGTCTGTCTGCTGTTTACCTTTGCATCCTGCGCGCACTGCCCTTCTCTCCACATTTATGTGTTTGTTTGTTTGCTCTATCTAATCTTTTGGGTTTTTATTTCTAATGAGGTCGACCAGTTGTCTATTTATTATTTTTTTTACTACGCCCTCATTTGCGCTGCTTTGTTTGCTCCTGTGTGCTCGCACACTCTCGCCTTTTCCACTTTATTTTTATTTTGATTTATTTTGATTTATTTTTTCAATTTTAAAAAAAATACGCATCGTGCTGTGCTGTTTGTGTTTGCTTGAGTGCATTCGCGCGCTCCTCGCTTTCTCCACTTTACAATGTTTTTGTTATTATTTATCTATTCCTGAGAGTTTATCTTATTTTTTTATTTGTTTATTTAAATGAAGTCGACCAGTTGCCTGCCCTTCCTTCCATTATCCGTCACCGAGACAAACTGAACAAAGTTCTGAGGTCGACCTTGTAAAGATAAGCATTCAGGTCTGTCTGCAGTTTACCTTTGCTCCTGCGCGCACTGCCCTTCTCTCCACATTTATGTGTTTGTTTGTTTGTCTATCTAATCTTTTGGGTTTTTATTTCTAATGAGGTCGACCAGTTGTCTATTTATTATTTTTTTTACTACGCCTCATTGCGCTGCTTGTGTTTGCTCCTGTGTGCTCGCGCACTCTCGCCTTTCCCACTTATTTTTATTTTTGATTTATTTTTGATTTATTTTGTCAATCTTAAAAAAAAATACGCATCGTGCTGTGCTGTTTTTGTTTGCTTGAGTGCATTCGCGCGCTCTCTCGCTTCTCCACTTTACAAATTTTTTGTTATTATTTATCTATTCCTGAGAGTTTATCTTATTTTTTATTTGTTTATTTAAATGAAGTCGACCAGTTGCCTGCCCTTCCTTCCATTATCCGTCACCGAGACAAACTGAACAAAGTTGTGAGGTCGACCTTGTAAAGATAAGGGATTCAGGTCTGTCTGCTGTTTACCTTTGCTCCTGCGCGCACTGCCCTTCTCTCCACATTTATGTGTTTGTTTGTTTGTCTATCTAATCTTTTGGGTTTTATTTCTAATGAGTCGACCAGTTGTCTATTTATATTTTTTTTACTACGCATCAAGCTGCGCTGCTTGTCTTTGCTCCTGTGTGCTCGCGCACTCACGCCCTTTTCCACTTCTTTTATTTTTGATTTATTTTGATTTATTTTGTCAATTTTAAAAAAAAAATACGCATCGTGCTGTGCTGTTTGTGTTTGCTTGAGTGCATTCGCGCGCTCTCGCTTTCTCCACTTTACAATTTATTTGTTATTATTTATCTATTCCTGAGAGTTTATCTTATTTTTTATTTGTTTATTTAAATGAAGTCGACCAGTTGCCTGCCCTTCCTTCCATTATCCGTCACCGAGACAAACAAAACAAAGTTCTGAGGTCGACATTGTAAAGATAAGGATTCAGGTCTGTCTGCTGTTTACCTTTGCTCCTGCGCGCACTGCCCTGCTCTCCACATTTATGTGTTTGTTTGTTTGTCTATCTAATCTTTTGGGTGTTTATTTCTAATGAGGTCGACCAGTTGTCTATTTATTATTTTTTTTACTACGCATCAAGCTGCGCTGCTTGTGTTTGCTCCTGTGTGCTCGCGCACTCTCGCCTTTTCCACTTATTTTTATTTTTGGTTTATTTTTGATTTACTTTGTCAATTTTAAAAAAAAATACGCATCGTGCTGTGCTGTTTGTGTTTGCTTGAGTGCATTCGCGCGCTCTCGCTTTCTCCACTTTACAATTTATTTGTTATTATTTATCTATTCCTGAGAGTTTATCTTATTTTTTATTTGTTTATTTAAATGAAGTCGACCAGTTGCCTGCCCTTCCTTCCATTATCCGTCACCGAGACAAACTGAACAAAGTTCTGAGGTCGACCTTGTAAAGATAAGCATTCAGGTCTGTCTGCTGTTTACCTTTGCTCCTGCCCGCACTGCCATTCTCTCCACATTTATGTGTTTGTTTGTTTGTCTATCTAATCTTTTGGGTTTTTATTTCTAATGAGGTCGACCAGCTGTCTATTTATTATTTTTTTTACTACGCATCAAGCTGCGCTGCTTGTCTTTGCTCCTGTGTGCTCGCGCACTCTCGCCTTTCCCACTTATTTTTATTTTTGATTTATTTTTGATTTATTTTGTCAATTTTAAAAAAAAATACGCATCGTGCTGTGCTGTTTGTGTTTGCTTGAGTGCATTCGCGCGCTCTCGCTTTCTCCACTTTACAATTTTTTTGTTATTATTTATCTATTCCTGAGAGTTTATCTTATTTTTTATTTGTTTATTTAAATGAAGTCGACCAGTTGCCTGCCCTTCCTTCCATTATCCGTCACCGAGACAAACTGAACAAAGTTGTGAGGTCGACCTTGTAAAGATAAGTATTCAGGTCTGTCTGCTGTTTACCTTTGCTCCTGCGCACACTGCCCTTCTCTCCACATTTATGTGTTTGTTTGTTTGTCTATCTAATCTTTTGGGTTTTTATTTCTAATGAGGTCGACCAGTTGTCTATTTATTATTTTTTTTACTACGCATCAAGCTGCGCTGCTTGTGTTTGCTCCTGTGTGCTCGCGCACTCTCGCCTTTTCCACTTATTTTTATTTTTGATTTATTTTTGATTTATTTTTTCAATTTTAAAAAAAAATACGCATCGTGCTGTGCTGTTTGTGTTTGCTTGAGTGCATTCGCGCGCTCTCGCTTTCACCACTTTACAATTTTTTTTGTTATTATTTATCTATTCCTGAGAGTTTATCTTATTTTTTATTTGTTTATTTAAATGAAGTCGACCAGTTGCCGGCCCTTCCTTCCATTACCCGTCACCGAGACAAACTGAACAAAGTTCTGAGGTCGACCTTGTAAAGATAAGCATTCAGGTCTGTCTGCTGTTTACCTTTGCTCCTGCCCGCACTGCCATTCTCTCCACATTTATGTGTTTGTTTGTTTGTCTATCTAATCTTTTGGGTTTTTATTTCTAATGAGGTCGACCAGTTGTCTATTTATTATTTTTTTTACTACGCATCAAGCTGCGCTGCTTGTCTTTGCTCCTGTGTGCTCGCGCATTCTCGCCTTTCCCACTTATTTTTATTTTTGATTTATTTTTGATTTATTTTGTCAATTTAAAAAAAATACGCATCGTGCTGTGCTGTTTGTGTTTGCTTGAGTGCATTCGCGCGCTCTCGCTTTCTCCACTTTACAATTTTTTTGTTATTATTTATCTATTCCTGAGAGTTTATCTTATTTTTTATTTGTTTATTTAAATGAAGTCGACCAGTTGCCTGCCCTTCCTTCCATTATCCGTCACCGAGACAAACTGAACAAAGTTCTGAGGTCGACCTTGTAAAGATAAGCATTCAGGTCTGTCTGCTGTTTACCTTTGCTCCTGCGCGCACTGCCCTTCTCTCCACATTTATGTGTTTGTTTGTTTGTCTATCTAATCTTTTGGGTTTTTATTTCTAATGAGGTCGACCAGTTGTCTATTTATTATTTTTTTTACTACGCATCAAGCTGCGCTGCTTGTCTTTGCTCCTGTGTGCTCGCGCACTCTCGCATTTTCCACTTATTTTTATTTTTGATTTATTTTGTCAATTTTTAAAAAAATACGCATCGTGCTGTGCTGTTTGTGTTTGCTTGAGTGCATTCGCGCGCTCTCGCTTTCTCCACTTTACAATTTTTTTTGTTATTATTTATCTATTCCTGAGAGTTTATCTTATTTTTTATTTGTTTATTTAAATGAAGTCGACCAGTTGCCTGCCCTTCCTTCCATATCCGTCACCGAGACAAACTGAACAAAGTTGTGAGGTCGACCTTGTAAAGATAAGGATTCAGGTCTGTCTGCTGTTTACCTTTGCTCCTGCGCGCACTGCCCTTCTCTCCACATTTATGTGTTTGTTTGTTTGTCTATCTAATCTTTTGGGTTTTTATTTCTAATGAGGTCGACCAGTTGTCTATTTATAATTTTTTTTACGACGCAACAAGCTGCGCTGCTTGTCTTTGCTCCTGTGTGCTCGCGCACTCTCGCCTTTTCCACTTATTTTTATTTTCGATTTATTTTTGATTTATTTTGTCAATTTAAAAAAAAATACGCATCGTGCTGTGCTGTTTGTGTTTGCTGGAGCGCATTCGCGCGCTCTCGCTTTCTCCACTTTACAATTTTTTTGTTATTATTTATCTATCCCTGAGAGTTTATCTTATTTTTTATTTGTTTATTTAAATGAAGTCGACCAGTTGCCTGCCCTTCCTTCCATTATCCGTCACCGAGACAAACTGAACAAAGTTCTGAGGTCGACCTTGTAAAGATAAGGATTCAGGTCTGTCTGCTGTTTACCTTTGCTCCTGCGCGATCTGCCCTTCTCTCCACATTTATGTGTTTGTTTGTTTGTCTATCTAATGTTTTTGGGTTTTTATTACTAATGAGGTCGACCAGTTGTCTATTTATTATTTTTTTTTACTACGCATCAAGCTGCGCTGCTTGTCTTTGCTCCTGTGTGCTCGCGCACTCTCGCCTTTTCCACTTATTTTTATTTTTGATTTATTTTTGATTTATTTTGTCAATTTAAAAAAAATACGCATCGTGCTGTGCTGTTTGTGGTTGCTTGAGTGCATTCGCGCGCTCTCGCTTTCTCCACTTTACAATTTTTTTTGTTATTATTTATCTATTCCTGATAGTTTATCTTAATTTTTATTTGTTTATTTAAATGAAGTCGACCAGTTGCCTGCCCTTCCTTCCATTATCCGTCACCGAGACAAACTGAACAAAGTTCTGAGGTCGACCTTGTAAAGATAAGCATTCAGGTCTGTCTACTGTTTACCGTTGCTCCTGCCCGCACTGCCATTCTCTCCACATTTATGTGTTTGTTTGTTTGTCTATCTAATCTTTTGGGTTTTTATTTCTAATGAGGACGACCAGTTGTCTATTTATTATTTTTTTTACTACGCATCAAGCTGCGCTGCTTGTCTTTGCTCCTGTGTGCACGCGAACTCTCGCCTTTTCCACTTATTTTTATTTTTGATTTATTTTTGATATATTTTGTCAATTTTTAAAAAAATACGCATCGTGCTGTGCTGTTTGTGTTTGCTTGAGTGCATTCGCGCGCTCTCGCTTTCTCCACTTTACAATTTTTTTTGTTATTATTTATCTATTCCTGAGAGTTTATCTTATTTTTTATTTGTTTATTTAAATGAAGTCGACCAGTTGCCTGCCCTTCCTTCCATTATCCGTCACCGAGACAAACTGAACAAATTCTGAGGTCGACCTTGTAAAGATAAGGATTCAGGTCTGTCTGCTGTTTAACTTTGCTCCTGCGCGCACTGCCCTTCTTTCCACATTTATGTGTTTGTTTGTTTGTCTATCTTATCTTTTGGGTTTTTATTTCTAATGAGGTCGACCAGTTGTCTATTTATTATTTTTTTTTACTACGCATCAAGCTGCGCTGCTTGTCTTTGCTCCTGTGTGCTCGCGCACTCTCGCCTTTCCCACTTATTTTTATTTTTGATTTATTTTTGATTTATTTTGTCAATTTTTAAAAAAAATACGCATCGTGCTGTGCTGTTTGTGTTTGCTTGAGTGCATTCGCGCGCTCTCGCTTTCTCCACTTTACAATTTTTTTGTTATTATTTATCTATTCCTGAGAGTTTATCTTATTTTTTATTTGTTTATTTAAATGAAGTCGACCAGTTGCCTGCCCTTCCTTCCATTATCCGTCACCGAGACAAACTGAACAAAGTTCTGAGGTCTCCCTTGTAAAGATAAGCATTCAGGTCTGTCTGCTGTTTACCTTTGCTCCTGCGCGCACTGCCCTTCTCTCCACATTTATGTGTTTGTTTGTTTGTCTATCTAATCTTTGGGTTTTTATTTCTAATGAGGTCGACCAGTTGTCTATTTATTATTTTTTTTACTACGCATCAAGCTGCGCTGCTTGTCTTTGCTCCTGTGTGCTCGTGCACTCTCGCCTTTTCCACTTATTTTTATTTTTGATTTCTTTTTGATTTATTTTGACAATTTTTAAAAAAATACGCATCGTGCTGTGCTGTTTGTGTTTGCTTGAGAGCATTCGCGCGCTCTCGCTTTCTCCACTTTACAATTTTTTGTTATTATTCATCTATTCCTGAGAGTTTTTCTTATTTTTTATTTGTTTATTTAAATGAAGTCGACCAGTTGCCTGCCATTCCTTCCATTATCCTTCACCGAGACAAACTGAACCAAGTTCTGAGGTCGACCTTGTAAAGATAAGGATTTAGGTCTGTCTGCTGTTTACCTTTGCTCCTGCGCGCACTGCCCTTCTCTCCACATTTATGTGTTTGTTTCTTTGTCTATCTAATCTTTGGGTTTTTATTTCTATTGAGGTCGACCAGTTGTCTATTTATTATTTTTTTTACTACGCATCACGCTGCGCTGCTTGTCTTTGCTCCTGTGTGCTCGCGCACACTCGCCTTTTCCACTTATTTTTATTTTTGACTTATTTTCTCAATTGTAAAAAAAAATACGCATCGTGCTGTGCTGTTTGTGTTTGCTTGAGTGCATTCGCGCGCTCTCGCTTTCTCCACTTTACAATTTTTTTGTTATTATTTATCTATTCCTGAGAGTTTATCTTAATTTTTATTTGTTTATTTAAATGAAGTCGACCAGTTGCCTGCCCTTCCTTGCATTATCCGTCACCGAGACAAACTGAACAAAGTTCTGAGGTCGACCTTGTAAAGATAAGCATTCAGGTCTGTCTGCTGTTTACCTTTGCTCCTGCGCGCACTGCCCTTCTCTCCACATTTATGTGTTTGTTTGTTTGTCTATCTAATCTTTTGGGTTTTTATTTATAATGAGGTCGACCAGTTGTCTATTTATTATTTTTTTTACTACGCATCAAGCTGCGCTGCTTGTCTTTGCTCCTGTGTGCTTGTGCACTCTCGCCTTTTCCACTTGTTTTTATTTTTGATTTCTTTTTGATTTATTTTGTCAATTTTTAAAAAAATACGCATCGTGCTGTGCTGTTTGTGTTTGCTTGAGTGCATTCGCGCGCTCTCGCTTTCTCCACTTTACAATTTTTTTGTTATTATTTATCTATTCCTGAGAGTTTATCTTATTTTTTATTTGTTTATTTAAATGAAGTCGACCAGTTGCCTGCCCTTCCTTCCATTATCCGTCACCGAGACAAACTGAACAAAGTTCTGAGGTCGACCTTGTAAAGATAAGCATTCAGGTCTGTCTGCTGTTTACCTTTGCTCCTGCCCGCACTGCCATTCTCTCCACATTTATGTGTTTGTTTGTTTGTCTATCTAATCTTTTGGGTTTTTATTTCTAATGAGGTCGACCAGCTGTCTATTTATTATTTTTTTTACTACGCATCAAGCTGCGCTGCTTGTCTTTGCTCCTGTGTGCTCGCGCACTCTCGCCTTTCCCACTTATTTTTATTTTTGATTTATTTTTGATTTATTTTGTCAATTTAAAAAAAAATACGCATCGTGCTGTGCTGTTTGTGTTTGCTTGAGTGCATTCGCGCGCTCTCGCTTTCTCCACTTTACAATTTTTTTGTTATTATTTATCTATTCCTGAGAGTTTATCTTATTTTTTATTTGTTTATTTAAATGAAGTCGACCAGTTGCCTGCCCTTCCTTCCATTATCCGTCACCGAGACAAACTGAACAAAGTTGTGAGGTCGACCTTGTAAAGATAAGGATTCAGGTCTGTCTGCTGTTTACCTTTGCTCCTGCGCACACTGCCCTTCTCTCCACATTTATGTGTTTGTTTGTTTGTCTATCTAATCTTTTGGGTTTTTATTTCTAATGAGGTCGACCAGTTGTCTATTTATTATTTTTTTTACTACGCATCAAGCTGCGCTGCTTGTGTTTGCTCCTGTGTGCTCGCGCACTCTCGCCTTTTCCACTTATTTTTATTTTTGATTTATTTTTGATTTATTTTTTCAATTTTAAAAAAAAATACGCATCGTGCTGTGCTGTTTGTGTTTGCTTGAGTGCATTCGCGCGCTCTCGCTTTCACCACTTTACAATTTTTTTTGTTATTATTTATCTATTCCTGAGAGTTTATCTTATTTTTTATTTGTTTATTTAAATGAAGTCGACCAGTTGCCGGCCCTTCCTTCCATTACCCGTCACCGAGACAAACTGAACAAAGTTCTGAGGTCGACCTTGTAAAGATAAGCATTCAGGTCTGTCTGCTGTTTACATTTGCTCCTGCCCGCACTGCCATTCTCTCCACATTTATGTGTTTGTTTGTTTGTCTATCTAATCTTTTGGGTTTTTATTTCTAATGAGGTCGACCAGTTGTCTATTTATTATTTTTTTTACTACGCATCAAGCTGCGCTGCTTGTCTTTGCTCCTGTGTGCTCGCGCATTCTCGCCTTTCCCACTTATTTTTATTTTTGATTTATTTTTTGATTTATTTTGTCAATTTAAAAAAAATACGCATCGTGCTGTGCTGTTTGTGTTTGCTTGAGTGCATTCGCGCGCTCTCGCTTTCTCCACTTTACAATTTTTTTGTTATTATTTATCTATTCCTGAGAGTTTATCTTATTTTTTATTTGTTTATTTAAATGAAGTCGACCAGTTGCCTGCCCTTCCTTCCATTATCCGTCACCGAGACAAACTGAACAAAGTTCTGAGGTCGACCTTGTAAAGATAAGCATTCAGGTCTGTCTGCTGTTTACCTTTGCTCCTGCGCGCACTGCCCTTCTCTCCACATTTATGTGTTTGTTTGTTTGTCTATCTAATCTTTTGGGTTTTTATTTCTAATGAGGTCGACCAGTTGTCTATTTATTATTTTTTTTACTACGCATCAAGCTGCGCTGCTTGTCTTTGCTCCTGTGTGCTCGCGCACTCTCGCATTTTCCACTTATTTTTATTTTTGATTTATTTTGTCAATTTTTAAAAAAATACGCATCGTGCTGTGCTGTTTGTGTTTGCTTGAGTGCATTCGCGCGCTCTCGCTTTCTCCACTTTGCAATTTTTTTTGTTATTATTTATCTATTCCTGAGAGTTTATCTTAATTTTTATTTGTTTATTAAATGAAGTCGACCAGTTGCCTGCCCTTCCTTGCATTATCCGTCACCGAGACAAACTGAACAAAGTTCTGAGGTCGACCTTGTAAAGATAAGCATTCAGGTCTGTCTGCTGTTTACCTTTGCTCCTGCGCGCACTGCCCTTCTCTCCACATTTATGTGTTTGTTTGTTTGTCTATCTAATCTTTTGGGTTTTTATTTATAATGAGGTCGACCAGTTGTCTATTTATTATTTTTTTTACTACGCATCAAGCTGCGCTGCTTGTCTTTGCTCCTGTGTGCTTGTGCACTCTCGCCTTTTCCACTTGTTTTTATTTTTGATTTCTTTTTGATTTATTTTGTCAATTTTTAAAAAAATACGCATCGTGCTGTGCTGTTTGTGTTTGCTTGAGTGCATTCGCGCGCTCTCGCTTTCTCCACTTTACAATTTTTTTGTTATTATTTATCTATTCCTGAGAGTTTATCTTAGTTTTTATTTGTTTATTTAAATGAAGTCGACCAGTTGCCTGCACTTCCTTCCATTATCCGTCACCGAGATAAACTGAACAAAGTTCTGAGGTCGACCTTGTAAAGATAAGGATTCAGGTCTGTCTGCTGTTTACCTTTGCTCCTGCGCGCACTGCCCTTCTCTCCACATTTATGTGTTTGTTTCTTTGTCTATCTAATCTTTTGGGTTTTTATTTCTATTGAGGTCGACCAGTTGTCTATTTATTATTTTTTTTACTACGCATCACGCTGCGCTGCTTGTCTTTGCTCCTGTGTGCTCGCGCACACTCGCCTTTTCCACTTATTTTTATTTTTGATTTATTTTCTCAATTGTAAAAAAAAATACGCATCGTGCTGTGCTGTTTGTGTTTGCTTGAGTGCATTCGCGCGCTCTCGCTTTCTCCACTTTACAATTTTTTTGTTATTATTTATCTATTCCTGAGAGTTTATCTTATTTTTTATTTGTTTATTTAAATGAAGTCGACCAGTTGCCTGCCCTTCCTTCCATTATCCGTCACCGAGACAAACTGAACAAAGTTCTGAGGTCGACCTTGTAAATATAAGGATTCAGGTCTGTCTGCTGTTTACCTTTGCTCCTGCGCGCACTGCCCTTCTCTCCACATTTATGTGTTTGTTTGTTTGTCTATTTAATCTTTTGGGTTTTTATTTCTAATGAGGTCGACCAGTTGTCTATTTATTATTTTTTTTACTACGCATCAAGCTGCGCTGCTTGTCTTTGCTCCTGTGTGCTCGCGCACTCTCGCCTTTTCCACTTATTTTTATTTTTGATTTATTTTGTCAATTTAAAAAAAAATACGCATCGTGCTGTGCTGTCTGTGTTTGCTTGAGTGCATTCGCGCGCTCTCGCTTTCTCCACTTTACAATTTTTTTGTTATTATTTATCTATTCCCGAGAGTTTATCTTATTTCTTATTTGTTTATTTAAATGAAGTCGACCAGTTGCCTGCCCTTCCTTGCATTATCCGTCACCGAGACAAACTGAACAAAGTTCTGAGGTCGACCTTGTAAAGATAAGCATTCAGGTCTGTATGCTGTTTACCTTTGCTCCTGCGCGCACTGCCCTTCTCTCCACATTTATGTGTTTGTTTGTTTGTCTATCTAATCTTTTGGGTTTTTATTTATAATGAGGTCGACCAGTTGTCTATTTATTATTTTTTTTTACTACGCATCAAGCTGCGCTGCTTGTCTTTGCTCCTGTGTGCTCGTGCACTCTCGCCTTTTCCACTTATTTTTATTTTTGATTTCTTTTTGATTTATTTGTCAATTTTTAAAAAAACACGCAACGTGCTGTGCTGTTTGTGTTTGCTTGAGTGCATTCGCGCGCTCTCGCTTTCTCCACTTTACAATTTTTTTGTTATTATTTATCTATTCCTGAGAGTTTATCTTAGTTTTTATTTGTTTATTTAAATGAAGTCGACCAGTTGCCTGCACTTCCTTCCATTATCCGTCACCGAGATAAACTGAACAAAGTTCTGAGGTCGACCTTGTAAAGATAAGGATTCAGGTCTGTCTGCTGTTTACCTTTGCTCCTGCGCGCACTGCCCTTCTCTCCACATTTATGTGTTTGTTTGTTTGTCTATCTAATCTTTTGGGTTTTTATTTCTAATGAGGTCGACCAGTTGTCTATTTATTATTTTTTTTTACTATGCATCAAGCTGCGCTGCTTGTCTTTGCTCCTGTGTGCTCGCGCACTCTCGCCTTTTCCACTTATTTTTATTTTTGATTTATTTTGTCAATTTTAAAAAAAATACGCATCGTGCTGTGCTGTTTGTGTTTGCTTGAGTGCATTCGCGCGCTCTCGCTTTCTCCACTTTACAATTTTTTGTTATTATTCATATATTCCTGAGAATTTATCTTATTTTTTATTTGTTTATTTAAATGAAGTCGACCAGTTGCCTGCCCTTCCTTCCATTATCCTTCACCGAGACAAACTGAACAAAGTTCTAAGGTCGACCTTGTAAAGATAAGGATTCAGGTCTGTCTGCTGTTTACCTTTGCTCCTGCGCGCACTGCCCTTCTCTCCACATTTATGTGTTTGTTTCTTTGTCTATCTAATCTTTTGGGTTTTTATTTCTATTGAGGTCGACCAGTTGTCTATTTATTATTTTTTTTACTACGCATCACGCTGCGCTGCTTGTCTTTGCTCCTGTGTGCTCGCGCACACTCGCCTTTTCCACTTATTTTTATTTTTGATTTATTTTCTCAATTTCAAAAAAAAATACGCATCGTGCTGTGCTGTTTGTGTTTGCTTGAGTGCATTCGCGCGCTCTCGCTTTCTCCACTTTACAATTTTTTTGTTATTATTTATCTATTCCTGAGAGTTTATCTTATTTTTTATTTGTTTATTTAAATGAAGTCGACCAGTTGCCTGCCCTTCCTTCCATTATCCGTCACCGAGACAAACTGAACAAAGTTCTGAGGTTGACCTTGTAAAGATAAGCATTCAGGTCTGTCTGCTGTTTACCTTTGCTCCTGCGCGCACTGCCCTTCTCTCCACATTTATGTGTTTGTTTGTTTGTCTATCTAATCTTTGGGTTTTTATTTCTAATGAGGTCGACCAGTTGTCTATTTATTATTTTTTTTTTACTACGCATCAAGCTGCGCTGCTTGTCTTTGCTCCTGTGTGCTCGTGCACTCTCGCCTTTTCCACTTATTTTTATTTTTGATTTCTTTTTGATTTATTTTGACAATTTTTAAAAAAATACGCATCGTGCTGTGCTGTTTGTGTTTGCTTGAGTGCATTCGCGCGCTCTCGCTTTCTCCACTTTACAATTTTTTGTTATTATTCATCTATTCCTGAGAGTTTATCTTATTTTTTATTTGTTTATTTAAATGAAGTCGACCAGTTGCCTGCCATTCCTTCCATTATCCTTCACCGAGACAAACTGAACCAAGTTCTGAGGTCGACCTTGTAAAGATAAGGATTTAGGTCTGTCTGCTGTTTACCTTTGCTCCTGCGCGCACTGCACTTCTCTCCACATTTATGTGTTTGTTTCTTTGTCTATCTAATCTTTTGGGTTTTTATTTCTATTGAGGTCGACCAGTTGTATATTTATTATTTTTTTTACTACGCATCACGCTGCGCTGCTTGTCTTTGCTCCTGTGTGCTCGCGCACACTCGCCTTTTCCACTTATTTTTATTTTTGACTTATTTTCTCAGTTGTAAAAAAAAATACGCATCGTGCTGTGCTGTTTGTGTTTGCTTGAGTGCATTCGCGCGCTCTCGCTTTCTCACTTTACAATTTTTTTTGTTATTATTTATCTATTCCTGAGAGTTTATCTTATTTTTTATTTGTTTATTTAAATAAAGTCGACCAGTTGCCTGCCCTTCCTTCCATTATCCGTCACCGAGACAAACTGAACAAAGTTCTGAGGTCGACCTTGTAAAGATAAGGATTCAGGTCTGTCTGCTGTTTACCTTTGCTCCTGCGCGCACTGCCCTTCTTTCCACATTTATGTGTTTGTTTGTTTGTCTATCTTATCTTTTGGGTTTTTATTTCTAATGAGGTCGACCAGTTGTCTATTTATTATTTTTTTTTTACTACGCATCAAGCTGCGCTGCTTGTGTTTGCTCCTGTGTGCTCGCGCACTCTCGCCTTTTCCACTTATTTTTATTTTTGATTTACTTTGTCAATTTTAAAAAAAATACGCATCGTGCTGTGCTGTTTGTGTTTGCTTGAGTGCATTCGCGCGCTCTCGCTTTCTACACTTTACAATTTTTTTGTTATTATTCATCTATTCCTGAGAGTTTATCTTATTTTTTATTTGTTTATTTAAATGAAGTCGACCAGTTGCCTGCCCTTCCTTCCATTATCCTTCACCGAGACAAACTGAACCAAGTTCTGAGTTCGACCTTGTAAAAATAAGGATTCAGGTCTGTCTGCTGTTTACCTTTGCTCCTGCGCGCACTGCCCTTCTCTCCACATTTATGTGTTTGTTTCTTTGTCTATCTAATCTTTTGGGTTTTTATTTCTATTGAGGTCGACCAGTTGTCTATTTATTATTTTTTTTACTACGGATCACGCTGCGCTGCTTGTCTTTGCTCCTGTGTGCTAGCGCACACTCGCCTTTTCCACTTATTTTTATTTTTGATTTATTTTCTCAATTGTAAAAAAAAATACGCATCGTGCTGTGCTGTTTGTGTTTGCTTGAGTGCATTCGCGCGCTCTCGCTTTCTCCACTTTACAATTTTTTTGTTATTATTTATCTATTCCTGAGAGTTTATCTTATTTTTTATTTGTTTATTTAAATGAAGTCGACCAGTTGCCTGCCCTTCCTTCCATTATCCGTCACCGAGACAAACTGAACAAAGTTCTGAGGTCGACCTTGTAAATATAAGGATTCAGGTCTGTCTGCTGTTTACCTTTGCTCCTGCGCGCACTGCCCTTCTCTCCACATTTATGTGTTTGTTTGTTTGTCTATTTAATCTTTTGGGTTTTTATTTCTAATGAGGTCGACCAGTTGTCTATTTATTATTTTTTTTACTACGCATCAAGCTGCGCTGCTTGTCTTTGCTCCTGTGTGCTCGCGCACTCTCGCCTTTTCCACTTATTTTTATTTTTGATTTATTTTGTCAATTTAAAAAAAAAATACGCATCGTGCTGTGCTGTTTGTGTTTGCTTGAGTGCATTCGCGCGCTCTCGCTTTCTCCACTTTACAATTTCTTTGTTATTATTTATCTATTCCCGAGAGTTTATCTTATTTCTTATTTGTTTATTTAAATGAAGTCGACCAGTTGCCTGCCCTTCCTTGCATTATCCGTCACCGAGACAAACTGAACAAAGTTCTGAGGTCGACCTTGTAAAGATAAGCATTCAGGTCTCTCTGCTGTTTACCTTTGCTCCTGCGCGCACTGCCCTTCTCTCCACATTTATGTGTTTGTTTGTTTGTCTATCTAATCTTTTGGGGTTTTTATTTATAATGAGGTCGACCAGTTGTCTATTTATTATTTTTTTTACTACGCATCAAGCTGCGCTGCTTGTCTTTGCTCCTGTGTGCTCGTGCACTCTCGCCTTTTCCACTTATTTTTATTTTTGATTCCTTTTTGATTTATTTTGTCAATTTTTAAAAAAATACGCAACGTGCTGTTCTGTTTGTGTTTGCTTGAGTGCATTCGCGCCCTCTCGCTTTCTCCACTTTACAATTTTTTTGTTATTATTTATCTATTCCTGAGAGTTTATCTTATTTTTTATTTGTTTATTAAATGAAGTCGACCAGTTGCCTGCACTTCCTTCCATTATCCGTCACCGAGAGAAACTGAACAAAGTTCTGAGGTCGACCTTGTAAAGATAAGGATTCAGGTCTGTCTGCTGTTTACCTTTGCTCCTGCGCGCACTGCCCTTCTCTCCACATTTATGTGTTTGTTTGTTTGTCTATCTAATCTTTTGGGTTTTTATTTCTAATGAGGTCGACCAGTTCTCTATTTATTATTTTTTTTTACTACGCATCAAGCTGCGCTGCTTGTCTTTGCTCCTGTGTGCAAGCGCACTCTCGCCTTTTCCACTTATTTTTATTTTTGATTTATTTTGTCAATTTTAAAAAAAATACGCATCGTGCTGTGCTGTTTGTGTTTGCTTGAGTGCATTCGCGCGCTCTCGCTTTCTCCACTTTACAATTTTTTTGTTATTATTTATCTATTCCTGAGAGTTTATCTTAATTTTTATTTGTTTATTTAAATGAAGTCGACCAGTTGCCTGCCCTTCTTTCCATTATCCGTCACCGAGACAAACTGAACAAAGTTCTGAGGTCGACCTTGTAAAGATAAGGATTCAGGTCTGTCTGCTGTTTACCTTTGCTCCTTGCCCGCACTGCCCTTCTCTCCACATTTATGTGTTTGTTTGTTTGTCTATCTAATCTTTTGGGTTTTTATTTCTAATGAGGTCGACCAGTTGTCTATTTATTATTTTTTTTACTACGCATCAAGCTGCGCTGCTTGTCTTTGCTCCTGTGTGCTCGCGCACTCTCGCCTTTTTCCACTTATTTTTATTTTTGATTTATTTTTTATTTATTTTGTCAATTTTAAAAAAAAATACGCATCGTGCTGTGCTGTTTGTGTTTGCTTGAGTGCATTCGCGCGCTCTCGCTTTCTCCACTTTACAATGTTTTTGTTATTATTTATCTATTCCTGAGAGTTTATCTTATTTTTTATTTGTTTATTTAAATGAAGTCGACCAGTTGCCTACCCTTCCTTCCATTATCCGTCACCGAGACAAACTGAACAAAGTTCTGAGGTCGACCTTGTAAAGATAAGGATTCAGGTCTGTCTGCTGTTTACCTTTGCTCCTGCGCGCACTGCCCTTCTCTCCACATTTATGTGTTTGTTTGTTTGTCTATCTAATCTTTTGGGTTTTTATTTCTAATGAGGTCGACCAGTTGTCTATTTATTATTTTTTTTACTAAGCATCAAGCTGCGCTGCTTGTCTTTGCTCCTGTGTGCTCGTGCACTCTCGCCTTTTCCACTTATTTTTATTTTTGATTTCTTTTTGATTTATTTTGTCAATTTTTAAAAAAATACGCATCGTGCTGTGCTGTTTGTGTTTGCTTGAGTGCATTCGCGCGCTCTCGCTTTCTCCACTTTACAATTTTTTTGTTATTATTTATCTATTCCTGAGAGTTTATCTTATTTTTTATTTGTTTATTTAAATGAAGTCGACCAGTTTGCCTGCCCTTCCTTCCATTATCCGTCACCGAGACAAACTGAACAAAGTTCTGAGGTCGACCTTGTAAAGATAAGGATTCAGGTCTGTCTGCTGTTTACCTTTGCTCCTGCGCGCACTGCCCTTCTCTCCACATTTATGTGTTTGTTTGTTTGTCTATCTAATCTTTTGGGTTTTTATTTCTATTGAGGTCGACCAGTTGTCTATTTATTATTTTTTTTACTACGCATCAAGCTGCGCTGCTTGTCTTTGCTCCTGTGTGCTCGCGCACACTCGCCTTTTCCACTTATTTTTATTTGTGATTTATTTTGTCAATTTTTAAAAAAAATACGCATCGTGCTGTGCTGTTTGTGTTTGCTTGAGTGCATTCGCGCGCTCTCGCTTTCTCCACTTTACAATTTTTTTTGTTATTATTTATCTATTCCTGAGTGTTTATCTTATTTTTTATTTGTTTATTTAAATGAAGTCGACCAGTTGCCTGCTTTTCCTTCCATTATCCGTCACCGAGACAAACTGAACAAAGTTCTGAGGTCGACCTTGTAAAGATAAGAATTCAGGTCTGTATGCTGTTTACCTTTGCTCCTGCGCGCACTGGCCTTCTCTCCACATTTATGTGTTTGCTTGTTTGTCTATCTAATCTTTTGGGTTTGTATTTCTAATGAGGTCGACCAGTTGTCTATTTATTATTTTTTTTACTACGCATCAAGCTGCGCTGCTTGTGTTTGTTCCTGTGTGCTCGCGCACTCTCGCCTTTTCCACTTATTTTATTTTTGATTTATTTTGTCAATTTAAAAAAAAATACGCATCGTGCTGTGCTGTTTGTGTTTGCTTGAGTGCATTCGCGCGCTCTCTCTTTCTCCACTTTACAATTTTTTTGTTATTATTTAACTATTCCTGAGAGTTTATCTTATTTTTTATTTGTTTATTTAAATGAAGTCGACCAGTTGCCTGCCCTTCCTTCCATTATCCGTCACCGAGACAAACTGAACAAAGTTCTGAGGTCGACCTTGTAAAGATAAGGATTCAGGTCTGTATGATGTTTACATTTGCTCCTGCGCGCACTGCCCTTCTCTCCACATTTATGTGTTTGCTTGTTTGTCTATCTAATCTTTTGGGTTTTTATTTCTAATGAGGTCGACCAGTTGTCTATTTATTATTTTTTTTACTACGCATCAAGCTGCGCTGCTTGTGTTTGCTCCTGTGTGCTCGCGCACTCTCGCCTTTTCCACTTATTTTTATTTTTGATTTATTTTGTCAATTTTAAAAAAAAATACGCATCGTGCTGTGCTGTTTTGTGTTTGCTTGAGTGCATTCGCGCGCTCTCGCTTTCTCCACTTTACAATTTTTTTGTTATTATTTATCTATTCCTGAGAGTTTATCTTAATTTTTATTTGTTTATTTAAATGAAGTCGACCAGTTGCCTGCCCTTCTTTCCATTATCCGTCACCGAGACAAACTGAACAAAGTTCTGAGGTCGACCTTGTAAAGATAAGGATTCAGGTCTGTCTGCTGTTTACCTTTGCTCCTGCCCGCACTGCCCTTCTCTCCACATTTATGTGTTTGTTTGTTTGTCTATCTAATCTTTTGGGTTTTTATTTCTAATGAGGTCGACCAGTTGTCTATTTATTATTTTTTTTACTACGCATCAAGCTGCACTGCTTGTCTTTGCTCCTGTGTGCTCGCGCACTCTCGCCTTTTCCACTTATTTTTATTTTTGATTTATTTTTGATTTATTTTGTCAATTTAAAAAAAAATACGCATCGTGCTGTGCTGTTTGTGTTTGCTTGAGTGCATTCGCGCGCTCTCTCTTTCTCCACTTTACAATTTTTTTGTTATTATTTAACTATTCCTGAGAGTTTATCTTATTTTTTATTTGTTTATTTAAATGAAGTCGACCAGTTGCCTGCCCTTCCTTCCATTATCCGTCACCGAGACAAACTGAACAAAGTTCTGAGGTCGACCTTGTAAAGATAAGGATTCAGGTCTGTATGCTGTTTACATTTGCTCCTGCGCGCACTGCCCTTCTCTCCACATTTATGTGTTTGCTTGTTTGTCTATCTAATCTTTTGGGTTTTTATTTCTAATGAGGTCGACCAGTTGTCTATTTATTATTTTTTTTACTACGCATCAAGCTGCGCTGCTTGTGTTTGCTCCTGTGTGCTCGCGCACTCTCGCCTTTTCCACTTATTTTTATTTTTGATTTATTTTGTCAATTTAAAAAAAAAATACGCATTGTGCTGTGCTGTTTGTGTTTGCTTGAGTGCATTCGCGCGCTCTCGCTTTCTCCACTTTACAATTTTTTTGTTATTATTTATCTATTCCTGAGAGTTTATCTTATTTTTTATTTGTTTATTTAAATGAAGTCGACCAGTTGCCTGCACTTCCTTCCATTATCCGTCACCGAGAGAAACTGAACAAAGTTCTGAGGTCGACCTTGTAAAGATAAGTATTCAGGTCTGTCTGCTGTTTACCTTTGCTCCTGCGCGCACTGCCCTTCTCTCCACATTTATGTGTTTGTTTGTTTGTCTATCTAATCTTTTGGGTTTTTATTTCTAATGAGGTCGACCAGTTCTCTATTTATTATTTTTTTTTACTACGCATCAAGCTGCGCTGCTTGTCTTTGCTCCTGTGTGCAAGCGCACTCTCGCCTTTTCCACTTATTTTTATTTTTGATTTATTTTGTCAATTTTAAAAAAAAATACGCATCGTGCTGTGCTGTTTGTGTTTGCTTGAGTGCATTCGCGCGCTCTCGCTTTCTCCACTTTACAATTTTTTTGTTATTATTTATCTATTCCTGAGAGTTTATCTTAATTTTTATTTGTTTATTTAAATGAAGTCGACCAGTTGCCTGCCCTTCTTTCCATTATCCGTCACCGAGACAAACTGAACAAAGTTCTGAGGTCGACCTTGTAAAGATAAGGATTCAGGTCTGTCTGCTGTTTACCTTTGCTCCTGCCCGCACTGCCCTTCTCTCCACATTTATGTGTTTGTTTGTTTGTCTATCTAATCTTTTGGGTTTTTATTTCTAATGAGGTCGACCAGTTGTCTATTTATTATTTTTTTTACTACGCATCAAGCTGCACTGCTTGTCTTTGCTCCTGTGTGCTCGCGCACTCTCGCCTTTTCCACTTATTTTTATTTTTGATTTCTTTTTGATTTATTTTGTCAATTTTTAAAAAAATACGCATCGTGCTGTGCTGTTTGTGTTTGCTTGAGTGCATTCGCGCGCTCTCGCTTTCTCCACATTACAATTTTTTTGTTATTATTTATCTATTCCTGAGAGTTTATCTTATTTTTTATTTGTTTATTTAAATGAAGTCGACCAGTTGCCTGCCCTTCCTTCCATTATCCGTCACCGAGAGAAACTGAACAAAGTTCTGAGGTCGACCTTGTAAAGATAAGGATTCAGGTCTGTCTGCTGTTTACCTTTGCTCCTGCGCGCACTGCCCTTCTCTCCACATTTATGTGTTTGTTTGTTTGTCTATCTAATCTTTTGGGTTTTTATTTCTATTGAGGTCGACCAGTTGTCTATTTATTATTTTTTTTTACTACGCATCAAGCTGCGCTGCTTGTCTTTGCTCCTGTGTGCTCACGCACACTCGCCTTTTCAACTTATTTTTATTTTTGATTTATTTTCTCAATTTAAAAAAAAAATACGCATCGTGCTGTGCTGTTTGTGTTTGCTTGAGTGCATTCGCGCGCTCTCGCTTTCTCCACTTTACAATGTTTTTGTTATTATTTATCTACTCCTGAGAGTTTATCTTAGTTTTTATTTGTTTATTTAAATGAAGTCGACCAGTTGCCTACCCTTCCTTCCATTATCCGTCACCGAGACAAACTGAACAAAGTTCTGAGGTCGACCTTGTAAAGATAAGGATTCAGGTCTGTCTGCTGTTTACCTTTGCTCCTGCGCGCACTGCCCTTCTCTCCACATTTATGTGTTTGTTTGTTTGTCTATCTAATCTTTTGGGTTTTTATTTCTAATGAGGTCGACCAGTTGTCTATTTATTATTTTTTTTACTACGCATCAAGCTGCGCTGCTTGTCTTTGCTCCTGTGTGCTCGTGCCCTCTCGCCTTTCCCACTTATTTTTATTTTTGATTTCTTTTTGATTTATTTTGTCAATTTTTAAAAAAAATACGCATCGTGCTGTGCTGTTTGTGTTTGCTTGAGTGCATTCGCGCGCTCTCGCTTTCTCCACTTTACAATTTTTTTGTTATTATTTATCTATTCCTGAGTGTTTATCTTATTTTTTATTTGTTTATTTAAATGAAGTCGACCAGTTGCCTGCCCTTCCTTCCATTATCCGTCACCGAGACAAACTGAACAAAGTTCTGAGGTCGACCTTGTAAAGATAAGGATTCAGGTCTGTATGCTGTTTACCTTTGCTCCTGCGCGCACTTCCCTTCTCTCCACATTTATGTGTTTGCTTGTTTGTCTATCTAATCTTTTGGGTTTTATTTCTAATGAGGTCGAACAGTTGTCTATTTATTATTTTTTTTTACTACGCATCAAGCTGCGCTGCTTGTGTTTGCTCCTGTGTGCTCGCGCACTCTCGCCTTTTCCACTTATTTTTATTTTTGATTTATTTTGTCAATTTAAAAAAAAATACGCATCGTGCTGTGCTGTTTGTGTTTGCTTGACTGCATTCGCGCGCTCTCTCTTTCTCCACTTTACAATTTTTTTGTTATTATTTAACTATTCCTGAGAGTTTATCTTATTTTTTATTTGTTTATTTAAATGAAGTCGACCAGTTGCCTGCCCTTCCTTCCATTATCCGTCACCGAGACAAACTGAACAAAGTTCTGAGGTCGACCTTGTAAAGATAAGGATTCAGGTCTGTATGCTGTTTACATTTGCTCCTGCGCGCACTGCCCTTCTCTCCACATTTATGTGTTTGCTTGTTTGTCTATCTAATCTTTTGGGTTTTTATTTCTAATGAGGTCGACCAGTTGTCTATTTATTATTTTTTTTACTACGCATCAAGCTGCGCTGCTTGTCTTTGCTCCTGTGTGCTCGTGCACTCTCGCCTTTTCCACTTATTTTTATTTTTGATTTATTTTGTCAATTTAAAAAAAAATACGCATCGTGCTGTGCTGTTTGTGTTTGCTTGAGTGCATTCGCGCGCTCTCGCTTTCTCCACTTTACAATTTTTTTGTTATTATTTATCTATTCCTGAGAGTTTATCTTAATTTTATTTGTTTATTTAAATGAAGTCGACCAGTTGCCTGCCCTTCTTTCCATAATCCGTCACCGAGACAAACTGAACAAAGTTCTGAGGTCGACCTTGTAAAGATAAGGATTCAGGTCTGTCTGCTGTTTACCTTTGCTCCTGCCCGCACTGCCCTTCTCTCCACATTTATGTGTTTGTTTGTTTGTCTATCTAATCTTTTGGGTTTTTATTTCTAATGAGGTCGACCAGTTGTCTATTTATTATTTTTTTTTACTACGCATCAAGCTGCACTGCTTGTCTTTGCTCCTGTGTGCTCGCGCACTCTCGCCTTTTCCACTTATTTTTATTTTTGATTTATTTTTTATTTATTTTGTCAATTTTAAAAAAATTACGCATCGTGCTGTGCTGTTTGTGTTTGCTTGAGTGCATTCGCGCGCTCTCGCTTTCTCCACTTTACAATGTTTTTGTTATTATTTATCTATTCCTGAGAGTTTATCTTATTTTTTATTTGTTTATTTAAATGAAGTCGACCAGTTGCCTACCCTTCCTTCCATTATCCGTCACCGAGACAAACTGAACAAAGTTCTGAGGTCGACCTTGTAAAGATAAGGATTCAGGTCTGTCTGCTGTTTACCTTTGCTCCTGCGCGCACTGCCCTTCTCTCCACATTTATGTGTTTGTTTGTTTGTCTATCTAATCTTTTGGGTTTTTATTTCTAATGAGGTCGACCAGTTGTCTATTTATTATTTTTTTTACTACGCATCAAGCTGCGCTGCTTGTCTTTGCTCCTGTGTGCTCGTGCACTCTCGCCTTTCCCACTTATTTTTATTTTTGATTTCATTTTGATTTATTTTGTCAATTTTTAAAAAAAATACGCATCGTGCTGTGCTGTTTGTGTTTGCTTGAGTGCATTCGCGCGCTCTCGCTTTCTCCACTTTACAATTTTTTGTTATTATTTATCTATTCCTGAGTGTTTATCTTATTTTTTATTTGTTTATTTAAATGAAGTCGACCAGTTGCCTGCCCTTCCTTCCATTATCCGTCACCGAGACAAACTGAACAAAGTTCTGAGGTCGACCTTGTAAAGATAAGGATTCAGGTCTGTCTGCTGTTTACCTTTGCTCCTGCGCGCACTGCCCTTCTCTCCACATTTATGTGTTTGCTTGTTTTTCTATCTAATCTTTTGGGTTTTTATTTCTAATGAGGTCGACCAGTTGTCTATTTATTATTTTTTTTACTACGCATCAAGCTGCGCTGCTTGTGTTTGCTCCTGTGTGCTCGCGCACTCTCGCCTTTTCCACTTATTTTTATTTTTGATTTATTTTGTCAATTTGAAAAGAAATACGCATCGTGCTGTGCTGTTTGTGTTTGCTTGAGTGCATTCGCGCGCTCTCTCTTTCTCCACTTTACAATTTTTTTGTTATTATTTATCTATTCCTGAGAGTTTATCTTTTTTATTTGTTTATTTAAATGAAGTCGACCAGTTGCCTGCCCTTCCTTCCATTATCCGTCACCGAGACAAACTGAACAAAGTTCTGAGGTCGACCTTGTAAAGATAAGGATTCAGGTCTGTCTGCTGTTTACCTTTGCTCCTGCGCGCACTGCCCTTCTCTCCACATTTATGTGTTTGCTTGTTTGTCTATCTAATCTTTTGGGTTTTTATTTCTAATGAGGTCGACCAGTTGTCTATTTATTATTTTTTTTACTACGCATCAAGGTGCGCTGCTTGTGTTTGCTCCTGTGTGCTCGCGCACTCTCGCCTTTTCCACTTATTTTTATTTTTGATTTATTTTGTCAATTTAAAAAAAAATACGCATCGTGCTGTGCTGTTTGTGTTTGCTTGAGTGCATTCGCGCGCTCTCTCTTTCTCCACTTTACAATTTTTTTGTTATTATTTAACTATTCCTGAGAGTTTATCTTATTTTTTATTTGTTTATTTAAATGAAGTCGACCAGTTGCCTGCCCTTCCTTCCATTATCCGTCACCGAGACAAACTGAACAAAGTTCTGAGGTCGACCTTGTAAAGATAAGGATTCAGGTCTGTCTGCTGTTTACCTTTGCTCCTGCGCGCACTGCCATTCTCTCCACATTTATGTGTTTGTTTGTTTGTCTATCTAATCTTTTGGGTTTTTATTTCTAATGAGGTCGACCAGTTGTCTATTTATTATTTTTTTTACTACGCATCAAGCTGCGCTGCTTGTCTTTGCTCCTGTGTTCTCGCGCACACTCGCCTTTTCCACTTATTTTTATTTTTGATTTATTTTCTCAATTTTAAAAAAAAATACGCATCGTGCTGTGCTGTTTGTGTTTGCTTGAGTGCATTCGCGCGCTCTCGCTTTCTCCACTTTACAATTTTTTTTTATTATTTATCTATTCCTGAGAGTTTATCTTATTTTTTATTTGTTTATTTAAATGAAGTCGACCAGTTGCCTGCCCTTCCTTCCATTATCCGTCACCGAGACAAACTGAACAAAGTTCTGAGGTCGACCTTGTAAAGATAAGGATTCAGGTCTGTCTGCTCTTTACCTTTGCTCCTGCGCGCACTGCCCTTCTCTCCTCATTTATGTGTTTGTTTGTCTATTTAATCTTTTGGGTTTTTATTTCTAATGAGGTCGACCAGTTGTCTATTTATTATTTTTTTTACTACGCATCAAGCTGCGCTGCTTGTGTTTGCTCCTGTGTGCTCGCGCACTCTCGCCTTTTCCACTTATTTATATTTTTGATTTATTTTTGATTTATTTTGTCAATTTTAAAAAAAAAATACGCATCGTGCTGTGCTGTTTGTGTTTGCTTGAGTGCATTCGCGCGCTCTCGCTTTCTCCACTGTACAATTTTTGTTATTATTTATCTATTCCTGAGAGTTTATCTTATTTTTTATTTGTTTATTTAAATTAAGTCGACCAGTTGCCTGCCCTTCCTTCCATTATCCGTCACCGAGACAAACTGAACAAAGTTCTGAGGTCGAACTTGTAAAGATAAGGATTCAGGTCTGTCTGCTGTTTACCTTTGCTCCTGCGGGCACTGCCCTTCTCTCCACATTTATGTGTTTGTTTGTTTGTCTATCTAATCTTTTGGGTTTTTATTTCTAATGAGGTCGACCAGTTGTCTATTTATTATTTTTTTTTACTACGCATCAAGATGCGCTGCTTGTCTTTGCTCGTGTGTGCTCGCGCACTCTCGCCTTTTTCACTTATTTTTATTTTTGATTTATTTTTGATTTATTTTGTCAATTTAAAAAAAAATACGCATCGTGCTGTGCTGTTTGTGTTTGCTTGAGTGCATTCGCGCTCTCTCGCTTTCTCCACTTTACAATTTTTTTTGTTATTATTTATCTATTCCTGAGAGTTTATCTTATTTTTTATTTGTTTATTTAAATGAAGTCGAACAGTTGCCTGCCCTTCCTTCCATTATCCGTCACCGAGACAAACTGAACAAAGTTCTGAGTTCGAACTTGTAAAGATAAGGATTCAGGTCTGTCTGCTGTTTACATTTGCTCCTGCGCGCACTGCCCTTCTCTCCACATTTATGTGTTTGTTTGTTTGTCTATCTAATCTTTTGGGTTTTTATTTCTAATGAGGTCGACCAGTTGTCTATTTATTATTTTTTTTACTACGCATCAAGCTGCGCTGATTGTCTTTGCTCCTGTGTGCTCACGCACTCTCGCCTTTTCCACTTATTTTTTATTTTTGATTTATTTTTGATTTATTTTGTCAATTTAAAAAAAATACGCATCGTGCTGTGCTCTTTGTGTTTGCTTGAGTGCATTCGCGCGCTCTTGCTTTCTCCACTTTACAAATTTTTTTATTATTTATCTATTCCTGAGAGATTATCTTATTTTTTATTTGTTTATTTAAATGAATTCGACCAGTTGCCTGCCCTTCCTTCCATTATCCGTCACGGAGACAAACTGAACAAAGTTGTGAGGTCGACCTTGTAAAGATAAGGATTCAGGTCTGTCTGCTGTTTACCTTTGCTCCTACGCGCACTGCCCTTCTCTCCACATTTATGTGTTTGTTTGTTTGTCTATCTAATCTTTTGGGTTTTTATTTCTAATGAGGTCGACCAGTTGTCTATTTATTATTTTTTTTACTACGCATCAAGCTGCGCTGCTTGTCTTTGCTCCTGTGTGCTGGCGCACTCTCGCCTTTTCCACTTATTTTTATTTTTGATTTATTTTGATTTATTTTGTCAATTAAAAAAATATGCATCGTGCTGTGCTGTTTGTGTTTGCTTGAGTGCATTCGCGCGCTCTCGCTTTCTCCACTTTACAATTTTTTTGTTATTATTTATCTATTCCTGAGAGTTTATCTTATTTTTTATTTGTTTATTTAAATGAAGTCGACCAGTTGCCTGCCCTTCCTTCCATTATCCGTCACCGAGACAAACTGAACAAAGTTCTGAGGTCGACCTTGTAAAGATAAGGATTCAGGTCTGTCTGCTGTTTACCGTTGCTCCTGCGCGCACTGCCCTTCTCTCCACATTTATGTGTTTGTTGTTTGTCTATCTAATCTTTTGGGTTTTTATTTCTAATGAGGTCGACCAGTTGTCTATTTATTATTTTTTTTTACTACGCATCAAGCTGCGCTGCTTGTCTTTGCTCCTGTGTGCTCGCGCACTCTCGCCTTTTCCACTTATTTTTATTTTTGATTTATTTTTGATTTATTTTGTCAATTTAAAAAAAAAATACGCATCGTGCTGTGCTGTTTGTGTTTGCTTGAGTGCATTCGCGTGCTCTCGCTTTCTCCACCTTACAATTTTTTGTTATTATTTATCTATTCCTGAGAGTTTATCTTATTTTTTATTTGTTTATTTAAATGAAGTCGACCAGTTGCCTGCCCTTCCTTCCATTATCCGTCACCGAGACAAACTGAACAAAGTTGTGAGGTCGACCTTGTAAAGATAAGGATTCAGGTCTGTCTGCTGTTTACCTTTGCTCCTGCGCGCACTGCCCTTCTCTCCACATTTATGTGTTTGTTTGTTTGTCTATCTAATCTTTTGGGTTTTTATTTCTAATGAGGTCGACTAGTTGTCTATTTATTTATTATTATTTTTACTACGCATCAAGCTGCGCTGCTTGTGTTTGCTCCTGTGTGCTCGCGCACTCTCGCCTTTTCCACTTATTTTTATTTTTGATTTATTTTTGATTTATTTTGTCAATTTAAAAAAAAATACACATCGTGCTGTGCTGTTTGTGTTTGCTTGAGTGCATTCGCGCGCTCTCGCTTTCTCTACTTTACAATTTTTTTGTTATTATTTATCTATTCCTGAGAGTTTATCTTATTTTTTATTTGTTTATTTAAATGAAGTCGACCAGTTGCCTGCCCTTCCTTCCATTATCCGTCACCGAGACAAACTGAACAAAGTTCTGAGGTCGACCTTGTAAAGATAAGGATTCAGGTCTGTATGCTGTTTACATTTGCTCCTGCGCGCACTGCCCTTCTCTCCACATTTATGTGTTTGCTTGTTTGTCTATCTAATCTTTTGGGTTTTTATTTCTAATGAGGTCGACCAGTTGTCTATTTATTATTTTTTATACTACGCATCAAGCTGCGCTGCTTGTGTTTGCTCCTGTGTGCTCGTGCACTCTCGCCTTTTCCACTTATTTTTATTTTTGATTTATTTTGTCAATTTTAAAAAAAAATACGCATCGTGCTGTGCTGTTTGTGTTTGCTTGAGTGCATTCGCGCGCTCTCGCTTTCTCCACTTTACAATTTTTTTGTTATTATTTATCTATTCCTGAGAGTTTATCTTAATTTTTATTTGTTTATTTAAATGAAGTCGACCAGTTGCCTGCCCTTCCTTCCATTATCCGTCACCGAGACAAACTGAACAAAGTTCTGAGGTCGACCTTGTAAAGATAAGGATTCAGGTCTGTCTGCTGTTTACCTTTGCTCCTGCCCGCACTGCCCTTCTCTCACATTTATGTGTTTGTTTGTTTGTCTATCTAATCTTTTGGGTTTTTATTTCTAATGAGGTCGACCAGTTGTCTATTTATTATTTTTTTTACTACGCATCAAGCTGCACTGCTTGTCTTTGCTCCTGTGTGCTCGCGCACTCTCGCCTTTTCCACTTATTTTTATTTTTGATTTATTTTTTATTTATTTTGTCAATTTTAAAAAAAATACGCATCGTGCTGTGCTGTTTGTGTTTGCTTGAGTGCATTCGCGCGCTCTCGCTTTCTCCACTTTACAATGTTTTTGTTATTATTTATCTATTCCTGAGAGTTTATCTTATTTTTTATTTGTTTATTTAAATGAAGTCGACCAGTTGCCTACCCTTCCTTCCATTATCCGTCACCGAGACAAACTGAACAAAGTTCTGAGGTCGACCTTGTAAAGATAAGGATTCAGGTCTGTCTGCTGTTTACCTTTGCTCCTGCGCGCACTGCCCTTCTCTCCACATTTATGTGTTTGTTTGTTTGTCTATCTAATCTTTTGGGTTTTTATTTCTAATGAGGTCGACCAGTTGTCTATTTATTATTTTTTTTACTACGCATCAAGCTGCGCTGCTTGTCTTTGCTCCTGTGTGCTCGTGCACTCTCGCCTTTCCCACTTATTTTTATTTTTGATTTCATTTTGATTTATTTTGTCAATTTTTAAAAAAAATACGCATCGTGCTGTGCTGTTTGTGTTTGCTTGAGTGCATTCGCGCGCTCTCGCTTTCTCCACTTTACAATTTTTTGTTATTATTTATCTATTCCTGAGTGTTTATCTTATTTTTTATTTGTTTATTTAAATGAAGTCGACCAGTTGCCTGCCCTTCCTTCCATTATCCGTCACCGAGACAAACTGAACAAAGTTCTGAGGTCGACCTTGTAAAGATAAGGATTCAGGTCTGTCTGCTGTTTACCTTTGCTCCTGCGCGCACTGCCCTTCTCTCCACATTTATGTGTTTGCTTGTTTGTCTATCTAATCTTTTGGGTTTTTATTTCTAATGAGGTCGACCAGTTGTCTATTTATTATTTTTTTTACTACGCATCAAGCTGCGCTGCTTGTGTTTGCTCCTGTGTGCTCGCGCACTCTCGCCTTTTCCACTTATTTTTATTTTTGATTTATTTTGTCAATTTGAAAAAAATACGCATCGTGCTGTGCTGTTTGTGTTTGCTTGAGTGCATTGGCGCGCTCTCTCTTTCTCCACTTTACAATTTTTTTGTTATTATTTAACTATTCCTGAGAGTTTATCTTATTTTTTATTTGTTTATTTAAATGAAGTCGACCAGTTGCCTGCCCTTCCTTCCATTATCCGTCACCGAGACAAACTGAACAAAGTTCTGAGGTCGACCTTGTAAAGATAAGGATTCAGGTCTGTCTGCTGTTTACCTTTGCTCCTGCGCGCACTGCCATTCTCTCCACATTTATGTGTTTGTTTGTTTGTCTATCTAATCTTTTGGGTTTTTATTTCTAATGAGGTCGACCAGTTGTCTATTTATTATTTTTTTTACTACGCATCAAGCTGCGCTGCTTGTCTTTGCTCCTGTGTGCTCGCGCACACTCGCCTTTTCCACTTATTTTTATTTTTGATTTATTTTCTCAATTTTAAAAAAAATACGCATCGTGCTGTGCTGTTTGTGTTTGCTTGAGTGCATTCGCGCGCTCTCGCTTTCTCCACTTTACAATTTTTTTTTATTATTTATCTATTCCTGAGAGTTTATCTTATTTTTTATTTGTTTATTTAAATGAAGTCGACCAGTTGCCTGCCCTTCCTTCCATTATCCGTCACCGAGACAAACTGAACAAAGTTCTGAGGTCGACCTTGTAAAGATAAGGATTCAGGTCTGTCTGCTCTTTACCTTTGCTCCTGCGCGCACTGCCCTTCTCTCCTCATTTATGTGTTTGTTTGTCTATTTAATCTTTTGGGTTTTTATTTCTAATGAGGTCGACCAGTTGTCTATTTATTATTTTTTTTACTACGCATCAAGCTGCGCTGCTTGTGTTTGCTCCTGTGTGCTCGCGCACTCTCGCCTTTTCCACTTATTTATATTTTTGATTTATTTTTGATTTATTTTGTCAATTTAAAAAAAAAAATACGCATCGTGCTGTGCTGTTT
>NW_025956982.1:0-52761 GCF_023159225.1 Perognathus longimembris pacificus
CTCTCTCTACTTTACAATTTTTTTGTTATTATTTATCTATTCCTGAGAGTTTATCTTATTTTTTATTTGTTTATTTAAATGAAGTCGACCAGTTGCCTGCCCTTCCTTCCATTATCCGTCACCGAGAGAAACTGAACAAAGTTCTGAGGTCGACCTTGTAAAGATAAGGATTCAGGTCTGTCTGCTGTTTACCTTTGCTCCTGCGCGCACTGCCCTTCTCTCCACATTTATGTGTTTGTTTGTTTGTCTATCTAATCTTTTGGGTTTTTATTTTAATGAGGTCGACCAGTTGTCTATTTATTATTTTTTTTACTACGCATCAAGCTGCGCTGCTTGTCTTTGCTCCTGTGTGCTCGCGCACTCTCGCCTTTTCCACTTATTTTTATTTTTGATTTCTTTTTGATTTATTTTGTCAATTTTTAAAAAAATACGCATCGTGCTGTGCTGTTTGTGTTTGCTTGAGTGCATTCGCGCGCTCTCGCTTTCTCCACTTTACAATTTTTTTGTTATTATTTATCTATTCCTGAGAGTTTATCTTATTTTTTATTTGTTTATTTAAATGAAGTCGACCAGTTGCCTGCCCTTCCTTCCATTATCCGTCACCGAGAGAAACTGAACAAAGTTCTGAGGTCGACCTTGTAAAGATAAGGATTCAGGTCTGTCTGCTGTTTACCTTTGCTCCTGCGCGCACTGCCCTTCTCTCCACATTTATGTGTTTGTTTGTTTGTCTATCTAATCTTTTGGGTTTTTATTTCTAATGAGGTCGACCAGTTGTCTATTTATTATTTTTTTTACTACGCATCAAGCTGCGCTGCTTGTCTTTGCTCCTGTGTGCTCGCGCACTCTCGCCTTTTCCACTTATTTTTATTTTTGATTTATTTTTTCAATTTTAAAAAAAATACGCATCGTGCTGTGCTGTTTGTGTTTGCTTGAGTGCATTCGCGCGCTCTCGCTTTCTCCACTTTACAATTTTTTTGTTATTATTTATCTATTCCTGAGAGTTTATCTTATTTTTTATTTGTTTATTTAAATGAAGTCGACCAGTTGCCTGCCCTTCCTTCCATTATCCGTCACCGAGACAAACTGAACAAAGTTCTGAGGTCGACCTTGTAAAGATAAGGATTC
The DNA here is from genome assembly GCF_023159225.1 of Perognathus longimembris pacificus. NCBI lineage: Eukaryota > Metazoa > Chordata > Mammalia > Rodentia > Heteromyidae > Perognathus > Perognathus longimembris. Next base: position 1,126 of record NW_025956982.1, read on the forward strand.
AGGTCTGTCTGCTGTTTACCTTTGCTCCTGCGCGCACTGCCCTTCTCTCCACATTTATGTGTTTGTTTGTTTGTCTATCTAATCTTTTGGGTTTTTATTTCTAATGAGGTCGACCAGTTGTCTATTTATTATTTTTTTTACTACGCATCAAGCTGCGCTGCTTGTCTTTGCTCCTGTGTGCTCGCGCACTCTCGCCTTTCCACTTATTTTTATTTTTGATTTATTTTTCAATTTTAAAAAAAAATACGCATCGTGCTGTGCTGTTTGTGTTTGCTTGAGTGCATTCGCGCGCTCTCGCTTTCTCCACTTTACAATTTTTTTGTTATTATTTATCTATTCCTGAGAGTTTATCTTATTTTTTATTTGTTTATTTAAATGAAGTCGACCAGTTGCCTGCCCTTCCTTCCATTATCCGTCACCGAGACAAACTGAACAAAGTTCTGAGGTCGACCTTGTAAAGATAAGGATTCAGGTCTGTCTGCTGTTTACCTTTGCTCCTGCGCGCACTGCCCTTCTCTCCACATTTATGTGTTTGTTTGTTTGTCTATCTAATCTTTTGGGTTTTTATTTCTAATGAGGTCGACCAGTTGTCTATTTATTATTTTTTTTACTACGCATCAAGCTGCGCTGCTTGTCTTTGCTCGTGTGTGCTCGCGCACTCTCGCCTTTTCCACTTATTTTTATTTTTGATTTATTTTGTCAATTTTAAAAAAAAATACGCATCGTGCTGTGCTGTTTGTGTTTGCTTGAGTGCATTCGCGCGCTCTCTCTTTCTCCACTTTACAATTTTTTGTTATTATTTATCTATTCCTGAGAGTTTATCTTATTTTTTATTTGTTTATTTAAATGAAGTCGACCAGTTGCCTGCCCTTCCTTCCATTATCCGTCACCGAGACAAACTGAACAAAGTTCTGAGATCGACCTCGTAAACATAAGGATTCAGGTCTGTCGGCTCTTTACCTTTGCTCCTTCGCGCACTGCCCTTCTCTCCACATTTATGTGTGTGTTTCTGTGTCTATCTAATCTTTTGGGTTTTTATTTCTATTGAGGTCGACCAGTTGTCTATTTATTATTTTTTTTACTATGCATCAAGCTGCGCTGCTTGTCTTTGCTCCTGTGTGCTCGCGCACACTCGCCTTTTCCACTTATTTTTATTTTTGATTTATTTTCTCAATTTAAAAAAAAATACGCATCGTGCTGTGCTGTTTGTGTTTGCTTGAGTGCATTCGCGCGCTCTCGCTTTCTCCACTTTACAATTTTTTTGTTATTATTTATCTATTCCTGAGAGTTTATCTTATTTTTTATTTGTTTATTTAAATGAAGTCGACCAGTTGCCTGCCCTTCCTTCCATTATCCGTCACCGAGAGAAACTGAACAAAGTTCTCAGGTCGACCTTGTAAAGATAAGGATTCAGGTCTGGCTGCTCTTTACCTTTGCTCCTGCGCGCACTGCCCTTCTCTCCACATTTATGTGTTTGTTTGTTTGTCTATTTAATCTTTTGGGTTTTTATTTCTAATGAGGTCGACCAGTTGTCTATTTATTATTTTTTTTACTACGCATCAAGCTGCGCTGCTTGTGTTTGCTCCTGTGTGCTCGCGCACTCTCGCCTTTTCCACTTATTTTTATTTTTGATTCATTTTTGATTTATTTTGTCAATTTAAAAAAAAATACGCATCGTGCTGTGCTGTTTGTGTTTGCTTGAGTGCATTCGCGCGCTCTCGCTTTCTCCACTTTACAATTTTTTTGTTATTATTTATCTATTCTTGAGAGTTTATCTTATTTTTTATTTGTTTATTTAAATGAAGTCGACCCGTTGCCTGCCCTTCCTTCCATTATCCGTCACCGAGACAAACTGAACAAAGTTCTGAGGTCGACCTTGTAAAGATAAGGATTCAGGTCTGTCTGCTGTTTACCTTTGCTCCTGCGCGCACTGCCATTCTCTCCACATTTATGTGTTATTTTGTTTGTCTATCTAATCTTTTGGGTTTTTATTTCTAATGAGGTCGACCAGTTGTCTATTTATTATTTTTTTTTACTACGCATCAAGCTGCGCTGCTTGTCTTTGCTCCTGTGTGCTCGCGCACTCTCGCCTTTCCCACTTATTTTTATTTTTGATTTATTTTTGATTTATTTTGTCAATTTTAAAAAAAAATACGCATCGTGCTGTGCTGTTTGTGTTTGCTTGAGTGCATTCGCGTGCTCTCGCTTTCTCCACCTTACAATTTTTGTTACTATTTATCTATTCCTGAGAGTTTATCTTATTTTTTATTTGTTTATTTAAATGAAGTCGACCAGTTGCCTGCACTTCCTTCCATTATCCGTCACCGAGACAAACTGAACAAAGTTGTGAGGTCGACCTTGTAAAGATAAGGATTCAGGTCTGTCTGCTCTTTACCTTTGCTCCTGCGCGCACTGACCTTCTTTCCACATTTATGTGTTTGTTTGTTTGTCTATCTTATCTTTTGGGTTTTTATTTCTAATGAGGTCGACCAGTTGTCTATTTATTATTTTTTTTACTACGCATGAAGCTGCGCTGCTTGTCTTTGCTCCTGTGTGCTCGCGCACTCTCGCCTTTTCCACTTATTTTTATTTTTGATTTATTTTTTCAATTTTAAAAAAAATACGCATCGTGCTGTGCTGTTTGTGTTTGCTTGAGTGCATTCGCGCGCTCTCGCTTTCTCCACTTTACAATTTTTTTGTTATTATTCATCTATTCCTGAGTATTTATCTTATATTTTATTTGTTTATTTAAATGAAGTCGACCAGTTGCCTGCCCTTCCTTCCATTATCCTTCACCGAGACAAACTGAACAAAGTTCTGAGGTCGACCTTGTAAAGATAAGGATTCAGGTCTGTCTGCTGTTTACCTTTGCTCCTGCGCGCACTGCCCTTCTCTCCACATTTATGTGTTTGTTTCTTTGTCTATCTAATCTTTTGGGTTTTTATTTCTATTGAGGTCGACCAGTTGTCTATTTATTATTTTTTTTACTACGCATCACGCTGCGCTGCTTGTCTTTGCTCCTGTGTGCTCGCGCACACTCGCCTTTTCCACTTATTTTTATTTTTGATTTATTTTCTCAATTTTAAAAAAAAATACGCATCGTGCTGTGCTGTTTGTGTTTGCTTGAGTGCATTCGCGTGCTCTCGCTTTCTCCACCTTACAATTTTTGTTATTATTTATCTATTCCTGAGAGTTTATCTTATTTTTTATTTGTTTATTTAAATGAAGTCGACCAGTTGCCTGCACTTCCTTCCATTATCCGTCACCGAGACAAACTGAACAAAGTTGTGAGGTCGACCTTGTAAAGATAAGGATTCAGGTCTGTCTGCTCTTTACCTTTGCTCCTGCGCGCACTGCCCTTCTTTCCACATTTATGTGTTTGTTTGTTTGTCTATCTTATCTTTTGGGTTTTTATTTCTAATGAGGTCGACCAGTTGTCTATTTATTATTTTTTTTACTACGCATGAAGCTGCGCTGCTTGTCTTTGCTCGTGTGTGCTCGCGCACTCTCGCCTTTTCCACTTATTTTTATTTTTGATTTATTTTGTCAATTTTAAAAAAAAATACGCATCGTGCTGTGCTGTTTGTGTTTGCTTGAGTGCATTCGCGCGCTCTCTCTTTCTCCACTTTACAATTTTTTGTTATTATTTATCTATTCCTGAGAGTTTATCTTATTTTTTATTTGTTTATTTAAATGAAGTCGACCAGTTGCCTGCCCTTCCTTCCATTATCCGTCACCGAGACAAACTGAACAAAGATCTGAGGTCGACCTTGTAAAGATAAGAATTCAGGTCTGTCTGCTGTTTACCTTTGCTCCTGCGCGCACTGCCCTTCTCTCCACATTTATGTGTTTGTTTGTTTGTCTATCTAATCTTTTGGGTTTTTATTTATAATGAGGTCGACCAGTTGTCTATTTATTATTTTTTTTACTACGCATCAAGCTGCGCTGCTTGTCTTTGCTCCTGTGTGCTCGTGCACTCTCGCCTTTTCCACTTATTTTTATTTTTGATTTCTTTTTGATTTATTTTGTCAATTTTTAAAAAAATACGCATCGTGCTGTGCTGTTTGTGTTTGCTTGAGTGCATTTGCGCGCTCTCGCTTTCTCCACTTTACAATTTTTTTGTTATTATTTATCTATTCCTGAGAGTTTATCTTATTTTTTATTTGTTTATTTAAATGAAGTCGACCAGTTGCCTGCCCTTCCTTCCATTATCCGTCACCGAGAGAAACTGAACAAAGTTCTGAGGTCGACCTTGTAAAGATAAGGATTCAGGTCTGTCTGCTCTTAACCTTTGCTCCTGCGCGCACTGCCCTTCTTTCCACATTTATGTGTTTGTTTGTTTGTCTATCTTATCTTTTGGGTTTTTATTTCTAATGAGGTCGACCAGTTGTCTATTTATTATTTTTTTTACTACGCATGAAGCTGCGCTGCTTGTCTTTGCTCGTGTGTGCTCGCGCACTCTCGCCTTTTCCACTTATTTTTATTTTTGATTTCTTTTTGATTTATTTTGTCAATTTTTAAAAAAATACGCATCGTGCTGTGCTGTTTGTGTTTGCTTGAGTGCATTCGCGCGCTCTCGCTTTCTCCACTTTACAATTTTTTTGTTATTATTTATCTATTCCTGAGAGTTTATCTTATTTTTTATTTGTTTATTTAAATGAAGTCGACCAGTTGCCTGCCCTTCCTTCCATTATCCGTACCGAGAGAAACTGAACAAAGTTCTGAGGTCGACCTTGTAAAGATAAGGATTCAGGTCTGTCTGCTGTTTACCTTTGCTCCTGCGCGCACTGCCCTTCTCTCCACATTTATGTGTTTGTTTCTTTGTCTATCTAATCTTTTGGGTTTTTATTTCTATTGAGGTCGACCAGTTGTCTATTTATTATTTTTTTTACTACGCATCACGCTGCGCTGCTTGTCTTTGCTCCTGTGTGCTCGCGCACACTCGCCTTTTCCACTTATTTTTATTTTTGATTTATTTTCTCAATTTTAAAAAAAAATACGCATCGTGCTGTGCTGTTTGTGTTTGCTTGAGTGCATTCGCGCGCTCTCGCTTTCTCCACTTTACAATTTTTTTGTTATTATTTATCTATTCCTGAGAGTTTATCTTATTTTTTATTTGTTTATTTAAATGAAGTCCACCAGTTGCCTGCCCTTCCTTCCATTATCCGTCACCGAGACAAACTGAACAAAGTTCTGAGGTCGACCTTGTAAAGATAAGGATTCAGGTCTGTCTGCTGTTTACCTTTGCTCCTGCGCGCACTGCCCTTCTTTCCACATTTATGTGTTTGTTTGTTTGTCTATCTTATCTTTTGGGTTTTTATTTCTAATGAGGTCGACCAGTTGTCTATTTATTATTTTTTTTACTACGCATCAAGCTGCGCTGCTTGTCTTTGCTCCTGTGTGCTCGCGCACTCTCGCCTTTCCCACTTATTTTTATTTTTGATTTATTTTTTATTTATTTTGTCAATTTTTAAAAAAAATACCCATCGTGCTGTGCTGTTTGTGTTTGCTTGAGTGCATTCGCGCGCTCTCGCTTTCTCCACTTTACAATTTTTTTGTTATTATTTATCTATTCCTGAGTGTTTATCTTATTTTTTATTTGTTTATTTAAATGAATTCGACCAGTTGCCTGCCCTTCCTTCCATTATCCGTCACCGAGACAAACTGAACAAAGTTCTGAGGTCGACCTTGTAAAGATAAGGATTCAGGTCTGTCTGCTGTTTACCTTTGCTCCTGCGCGCACTGCCCTTCTCTCCACATTTATGTGTTTGCTTGTTTGTCTATCTAATCTTTTGGGTTTTTATTTCTAATGAGGTCGACCAGTTGTCTATTTATTATTTTTTTTACTACGCATCAAGCTGCGCTGCTTGTGTTTGCTCCTGTGCTCGCGCACTCTCGCCTTTTCCACTTATTTTTATTTTTGATTTATTTTGTCAATTTTAAAAAAAAATACGCATCGTGCTGTGCTGTTTGTGTTTGCTTGAGTGCATTCGCGCGCTCTCGCTTTCTCCACTTTACAATTTTTTTGTTATTATTTATCTATTCCTGAGAGTTTATCTTATTTTTTATATGTTTATTTAAATGAAGTCGACCAGTTGCCTGCCCTTCCTTCCATTATCCGTCACCGAGACAAACTGAACAAAGTTCTGAGGTCGACCTTGTAAAGATAAGCATTCAGGTCTGTCTGCTGTTTACCTTTGCTCCTGCGCGCACTGCCCTTCTCTCCACATTTATGTGTTTGTTTGTTTGTCTATCTAATCTTTTGGGTTTTTATTTATAATGAGGTCGACCAGTTGTCTATTTATTATTTTTTTTTACTACGCATCAAGCTGCGCTGCTTGTCTTTGCTCCTGTGTGCTCGTGCACTCTCGCCTTTTCCACTTATTTTTATTTTTGATTTCTTTTTTATTTATTTTGTCAATTTTTAAAAAAATACGCATCGTGCTGTGCTGTTTGTGTTTGCTTGAGTGCATTCGCGCGCTCTCGCTTTCTCCACTTTACAATTTTTTTGTTATTATTTATCTATTCCTGAGAGTTTATCTTATTTTTTATTTGTTTATTTAAATGAAGTCGACCAGTTGCCTGCCCTTCCTTCCATTATCCGTCACCGAGAGAAACTGAACAAAGTTCTGAGGTCGACCTTGTAAAGATAAGGATTCAGGTCTGTCTGCTGTTTACCTTTGCTCCTGCGCGCACTGCCCTTCTCTCCACATTTATGTGTTTGTTTGTTTGTCTATCTAATCTTTTGGGTTTTTATTTCTAATGAGGTCGACCAGTTGTCTATTTATTATTTTTTTTTACTACGCATCAAGCTGCGCTGCTTGTCTTTGCTCCTGTGTGCTCGCGCACTCTCGCCTTTTCCACTTATTTTTATTTTTGATTTATTTTGTCAATTTTAAAAAAAATACGCATCGTGCTGTGCTGTTTGTGTTTGCTTCAGTGCATTCGCGCGCTCTCGCTTTCTCCACTTTACAATTTTTTTGTTATTATTTATCTATTCCTGAGAGTTTATCTTATTTTTTATTTGTTTATTTAAATGAAGTCGACCAGTTGCCTGCCCTTCCTTCCATTATCCGTCACCGAGACAAACTGAACAAAGTTCTGAGGTCGACCTTGTAAAGATAAGGATTCAGGTCTGTCTGCTGTTTACCTTTGCTCCTGCGCGCACTGCCCTTCTCTCCACATTTATGTGTTTGTTTGTTTGTCTATCTAATCTTTTGGGTTTTTATTTCTAATGAGGTCGACCAGTTGTCTATTTATTATTTTTTTTACTACGCATCAAGCTGCGCTGCTTGTCTTTGCTCCTGTGTGCTCGCGCACTCTCGCCTTTTCCACTTATTTTTATTTTTGATTTTTTTTTATTTTTTTGTCAATTTAAAAAAAATACGCATCGTGCTGTGCTGTTTGTGTTTGCTTGAGTGCATTCGCGCGCTCTCGCTTTCTCCACTTTACAATTTTTTTGTTATTATTTATCTATTCCTGAGAGTTTATCTTATTTTTTATTTGTTTATTTAAATGAAGTCGACCAGTTGCCTGCCCTTCCTTCCATTATCCGTCACCGAGACAAACTGAACAAAGTTCTGAGGTCGACCTTGTAAAGATAAGGATTCAGGTCTGTCTGCTGTTTACCTTTGCTCCTGCGCGCACTGCCCTTCTCTCCACATTTATGTGTTTGTTTGTTTGTCTATCTAATCTTTTGGGTTTTTATTTCTAATGAGGTCGACCAGTTGTCTATTTATTATTTTTTTTACTACGCATCAAGCTGCGCTGCTTGTCTTTGCTCCTGTGTGCTCGCGCACTCTCGCCTTTTCCACTTATTTTTATTTTTGATTTATTTTGTCAATTTTAAAAAAAATACGCATCGTGCTGTGCTGTTTGTGTTTGCTTGAGTGCATTCGCGCGCTCTCGCTTTCTCCACTTTACAATTTTTTTGTTATTATTTATCTATTCCTGAGAGTTTATCTTATTTTTTATTTGTTTATTTAAATGAAGTCGACCAGTTGCCTGCCCTTCCTTCCATTATCCGTCACCGAGACAAACTGAACAAAGTTCTGAGGTCGACCTTGTAAAGATAAGGATTCAGGTCTGTCTGCTGTTTACCTTTGCTCCTGCGCGCACTGCCCTTCTCTCCACATTTATGTGTTTGTTTGTTTGTCTATCTAATCTTTTGGGTTTTTATTTCTAATGAGGTCGACCAGTTGTCTATTTATTATTTTTTTTACTACGCATCAAGCTGCGCTGCTTGTCTTTGCTCCTGTGTGCTCGCGCACTCTCGCCTTTTCCACTTATTTTTATTTTTGATTTATTTTTCAATTTTAAAAAAAAATACGCATCGTGCTGTGCTGTTTGTGTTTGCTTGAGTGCATTCGCGCGCTCTCGCTTTCTCCACTTTACAATTTTTTTGTTATTATTTATCTATTCCTGAGAGTTTATCTTATTTTTTATTTGTTTATTTAAATGAAGTCGACCAGTTGCCTGCCCTTCCTTCCATTATCCGTCACCGAGACAAACTGAACAAAGTTCTGAGGTCGACCTTGTAAAGATAAGGATTCAGGTCTGTCTGCTCTTTACCTTTGCTCCTGCGCGCACTGCCCTTCTTTCCACATTTATGTGTTTGTTTGTTTGTCTATCTTATCTTTTGGGTTTTTATTTCTAATGAGGTCGACCAGTTGTCTATTTATTATTTTTTTTACTACGCATGAAGCTGCGCTGCTTGTCTTTGCTCGTGTGTGCTCGCGCACTCTCGCCTTTTCCACTTATTTTTATTTTTGATTTATTTATTTTGTCAATTTTTAAAAAAATACGCATCGTGCTGTGCTGTTTGTGTTTGCTTGAGTGCATTCGCGCGCTCTCGCTTTCTCCACTTTACAATTTTTTTGTTATTATTTATCTATTCCTGAGAGTTTATCTTATTTTTTATTTGTTTATTTAAATGAAGTCGACCAGTTGCCTGCCCTTCCTTCCATTATCCGTCACCGAGACAAACTGAACAAAGTTCTGAGGTCGACCTTGTAAAGATAAGGATTCAGGTCTGTCTGCTGTTTACCTTTGCTCCTGCGCGCACTGCCCTTCTCTCCACATTTATGTGTTTGTTTGTTTGTCTATCTAATCTTTTGGGTTTTTATTTCTAATGAGGTCGACCAGTTGTCTATTTATTATTTTTTTTTACTACGCATCAAGCTGCGCTGCTTGTCTTTGCTCCTGTGTGCTCGCGCACTCTCGCCTTTTCCACTTATTTTTATTTTTGATTTCTTTTTGATTTATTTTGTCAATTTTAAAAAAAAATACGCATCGTGCTGTGCTGTTTGTGTTTGCTTGAGTGCATTCGCGCGCTCTCGCTTTCTCCACTTTACAATTTTTTTGTTATTATTTATCTATTCCTGAGAGTTTATCTTATTTTTTATTTGTTTATTTAAATGAAGTCGACCAGTTGCCTGCCCTTCCTTCCATTATCCGTCACCGAGAGAAACTGAACAAAGTTCTGAGGTCGACCTTGTAAAGATAAGGATTCAGGTCTGTCTGCTCTTTACCTTTGCTCCTGCGCGCACTGCCCTTCTTTCCACATTTATGTGTTTGTTTGTTTGTCTATCTTAATCTTTTGGGTTTTTATTTCTAATGAGGTCGACCAGTTGTCTATTTATTATTTTTTTTACTACGCATCAAGCTGCGCTGCTTGTCTTTGCTCGTGTGTGCTCGCGCACTCTCGCCTTTTCCACTTATTTTTATTTTTGATTTCTTTTTGATTTATTTTGTCAATTTTTAAAAAAAATACGCATCGTGCTGTGCTGTTTGTGTTTGCTTGAGTGCATTCGCGCGCTCTCGCTTTCTCCACTTTACAATTTTTTTGTTATTATTTATCTATTCCTGAGAGTTTATCTTATTTTTTATTTGTTTATTTAAATGAAGTCGACCAGTTGCCTGCCCTTCCTTCCATTATCCGTCACCGAGACAAACTGAACAAAGTTCTGAGGTCGACCTTGTAAAGATAAGGATTCAGGTCTGTCTGCTGTTTACCTTTGCTCCTGCGCGCACTGCCCTTCTCTCCACATTTATGTGTTTGTTTCTTTGTCTATCTAATCTTTTGGGTTTTTATTTCTATTGAGGTCGACCAGTTGTCTATTTATTATTTTTTTTACTACGCATCAAGCTGCGCTGCTTGTCTTTGCTCCTGTGTGCTCGCGCACACTCGCCTTTTCCACTTATTTTTATTTTTGATTTATTTTCTCAATTTAAAAAAAAATACGCATCGTGCTGTGCTGTTTGTGTTTGCTTGAGTGCATTCGCGCGCTCTCGCTTTCTCCACTTTACAATTTTTTTGTTATTATTTATCTATTCCTGAGAGTTTATCTTATTTTTTATTTGTTTATTTAAATGAAGTCGACCAGTTGCCTGCCCTTCCTTCCATTATCCGTCACCGAGACAAACTGAACAAAGTTCTGAGGTCGACCTTGTAAAGATAAGGATTCAGGTCTGTCTGCTGTTTACCTTTGCTCCTGCGCGCACTGCCCTTCTCTCCACATTTATGTGTTTGTTTGTTTGTCTATTTAATCTTTTGGGTTTTTATTTCTAATGAGGTCGACCAGTTGTCTATTTATTATTTTTTTTACTACGCATCAAGCTGCGCTGCTTGTCTTTGCTCCTGTGTGCTCGCGCACTCTCGCCTTTTCCACTTATTTTTATTTTTGATTTATTTTGTCAATTTTAAAAAAAAATACGCATCGTGCTGTGCTGTTTGTGTTTGCTTGAGTGCATTCGCGCGCTCTCGCTTTCTCCACTTTACAATTTTTTTGTTATTATTTATCTATTCCTGAGAGTTTATCTTATTTTTTATTTGTTTATTTAAATGAAGTCGACCAGTTGCCTGCCCTTCCTTCCATTATCCGTCACCGAGACAAACTGAACAAAGTTCTGAGGTCGACCTTGTAAAGATAAGGATTCAGGTCTGTCTGCTGTTTACCTTTGCTCCTGCGCGCACTGCCCTTCTCTCCACATTTATGTGTTTGTTTGTTTGTCTATCTAATCTTTTGGGTTTTTATTTCTAATGAGGTCGACCAGTTGTCTATTTATTATTTTTTTTTACTACGCATCAAGCTGCGCTGCTTGTCTTTGCTCCTGTGTGCTCGCGCACTCTCGCCTTTTCCACTTATTTTTATTTTTGATTTATTTATTTTGTCAATTTTAAAAAAAATACGCATCGTGCTGTGCTGTTTGTGTTTGCTTGAGTGCATTCGCGCGCTCTCGCTTTCTCCACTTTACAATTTTTTTGTTATTATTTATCTATTCCTGAGAGTTTATCTTATTTTTTATTTGTTTATTTAAATGAAGTCGACCAGTTGCCTGCCCTTCCTTCCATTATCCGTCACCGAGACAAACTGAACAAAGTTCTGAGGTCGACCTTGTAAAGATAAGGATTCAGGTCTGTCTGCTGTTTACCTTTGCTCCTGCGCGCACTGCCCTTCTCTCCACATTTATGTGTTTGTTTGTTTGTCTATCTTAATCTTTTGGGTTTTTATTTCTAATGAGGTCGACCAGTTGTCTATTTATTATTTTTTTTACTACGCATCAAGCTGCGCTGCTTGTCTTTGCTCCTGTGTGCTCGCGCACTCTCGCCTTTTCCACTTATTTTTATTTTTGATTTATTTTGTCAATTTAAAAAAAAATACGCATCGTGCTGTGCTGTTTGTGTTTGCTTGAGTGCATTCGCGCGCTCTCGCTTTCTCCACTTTACAATTTTTTTGTTATTATTTATCTATTCCTGAGAGTTTATCTTATTTTTTATTTGTTTATTTAAATGAAGTCGACCAGTTGCCTGCCCTTCCTTCCATTATCCGTCACCGAGACAAACTGAACAAAGTTCTGAGGTCGACCTTGTAAAGATAAGGATTCAGGTCTGTCTGCTGTTTACCTTTGCTCCTGCGCGCACTGCCCTTCTCTCCACATTTATGTGTTTGTTTGTTTGTCTATCTTAATCTTTTGGGTTTTTATTTCTAATGAGGTCGACCAGTTGTCTATTTATTATTTTTTTTACTACGCATCAAGCTGCGCTGCTTGTCTTTGCTCCTGTGTGCTCGCGCACTCTCGCCTTTTCCACTTATTTTTATTTTTGATTTATTTTTCAATTTTAAAAAAAATACGCATCGTGCTGTGCTGTTTGTGTTTGCTTGAGTGCATTCGCGTGCTCTCGCTTTCTCCACCTTACAATTTTTGTTATTATTTATCTATTCCTGAGAGTTTATCTTATTTTTTATTTGTTTATTTAAATGAAGTCGACCAGTTGCCTGCACTTCCTTCCATTATCCGTCACCGAGACAAACTGAACAAAGTTGTGAGGTCGACCTTGTAAAGATAAGGATTCAGGTCTGTCTGCTCTTTACCTTTGCTCCTGCGCGCACTGCCCTTCTTTCCACATTTATGTGTTTGTTTGTTTGTCTATCTTATCTTTTGGGTTTTTATTTCTAATGAGGTCGACCAGTTGTCTATTTATTATTTTTTTTACTACGCATGAAGCTGCGCTGCTTGTCTTTGCTCCTGTGTGCTCGCGCACTCTCGCCTTTTCCACTTATTTTTATTTTTGATTTATTTTTGATCAATTTTAAAAAAAAAATACGCATCGTGCTGTGCTGTTTGTGTTTGCTTGAGTGCATTCGCGCGCTCTCGCTTTCTCCACTTTACAATTTTTTTGTTATTATTTATCTATTCCTGAGAGTTTATCTTATTTTTTATTTGTTTATTTAAATGAAGTCGACCAGTTGCCTGCCCTTCCTTCCATTATCCGTCACCGAGACAAACTGAACAAAGTTCTGAGGTCGACCTTGTAAAGATAAGGATTCAGGTCTGTCTGCTGTTTACCTTTGCTCCTGCGCGCACTGCCCTTCTCTCCACATTTATGTGTTTGTTTGTTTGTCTATCTAATCTTTTGGGTTTTTATTTCTAATGAGGTCGACCAGTTGTCTATTTATTATTTTTTTTACTACGCATCAAGCTGCGCTGCTTGTCTTTGCTCCTGTGTGCTCGCGCACTCTCGCCTTTTCCACTTATTTTTATTTTTGATTTCTTTTTGATTTATTTTGTCAATTTTTAAAAAAATACGCATCGTGCTGTGCTGTTTGTGTTTGCTTGAGTGCATTCGCGCGCTCTCGCTTTCTCCACTTTACAATTTTTTTGTTATTATTTATCTATTCCTGAGAGTTTATCTTATTTTTTATTTGTTTATTTAAATGAAGTCGACCAGTTGCCTGCCCTTCCTTCCATTATCCGTCACCGAGAGAAACTGAACAAAGTTCTGAGGTCGACCTTGTAAAGATAAGGATTCAGGTCTGTCTGCTCTTTACCTTTGCTCCTGCGCGCACTGCCCTTCTTTCCACATTTATGTGTTTGTTTGTTTGTCTATCTTATCTTTTGGGTTTTTATTTCTAATGAGGTCGACCAGTTGTCTATTTATTATTTTTTTTACTACGCATGAAGCTGCGCTGCTTGTCTTTGCTCGTGTGTGCTCGCGCACTCTCGCCTTTTCCACTTATTTTTATTTTTGATTTATTTTGTCAATTTTAAAAAAAAATACGCATCGTGCTGTGCTGTTTGTGTTTGCTTGAGTGCATTCGCGCGCTCTCGCTTTCTCCACTTTACAATTTTTTTGTTATTATTTATCTATTCCTGAGAGTTTATCTTATTTTTTATTTGTTTATTTAAATGAAGTCGACCAGTTGCCTGCCCTTCCTTCCATTATCCGTCACCGAGACAAACTGAACAAAGTTCTGAGGTCGACCTTGTAAAGATAAGGATTCAGGTCTGTCTGCTGTTTACCTTTGCTCCTGCGCGCACTGCCCTTCTCTCCACATTTATGTGTTTGTTTGTTTGTCTATCTAATCTTTTGGGTTTTTATTTCTAATGAGGTCGACCAGTTGTCTATTTATTATTTTTTTTACTACGCATCAAGCTGCGCTGCTTGTCTTTGCTCCTGTGTGCTCGCGCACTCTCGCCTTTTCCACTTATTTTTATTTTTGATTTCTTTTTGATTTATTTTGTCAATTTTTAAAAAAATACGCATCGTGCTGTGCTGTTTGTGTTTGCTTGAGTGCATTCGCGCGCTCTCGCTTTCTCCACTTTACAATTTTTTTGTTATTATTTATCTATTCCTGAGAGTTTATCTTATTTTTTATTTGTTTATTTAAATGAAGTCGACCAGTTGCCTGCCCTTCCTTCCATTATCCGTCACCGAGACAAACTGAACAAAGTTCTGAGGTCGACCTTGTAAAGATAAGGATTCAGGTCTGTCTGCTGTTTACCTTTGCTCCTGCGCGCACTGCCCTTCTTTCCACATTTATGTGTTTGTTTGTTTGTCTATCTTATCTTTTGGGTTTTTATTTCTAATGAGGTCGACCAGTTGTCTATTTATTATTTTTTTTACTACGCATCAAGCTGCGCTGCTTGTCTTTGCTCCTGTGTGCTCGCGCACTCTCGCCTTTCCACTTATTTTTATTTTTGATTTATTTTTGATTTATTTTGTCAATTTTTAAAAAAAAATACGCATCGTGCTGTGCTGTTTGTGTTTGCTTGAGTGCATTCGCGCGCTCTCGCTTTCTCCACTTTACAATTTTTTTGTTATTATTTATCTATTCCTGAGAGTTTATCTTATTTTTTATTTGTTTATTTAAATGAAGTCGACCAGTTGCCTGCCCTTCCTTCCATTATCCGTCACCGAGACAAACTGAACAAAGTTCTGAGGTCGACCTTGTAAAGATAAGGATTCAGGTCTGTCTGCTGTTTACCTTTGCTCCTGCGCGCACTGCCCTTCTCTCCACATTTATGTGTTTGTTTGTTTGTCTATCTAATCTTTTGGGTTTTTATTTCTAATGAGGTCGACCAGTTGTCTATTTATTATTTTTTTTACTACGCATCAAGCTGCGCTGCTTGTCTTTGCTCCTGTGTGCTCGCGCACTCTCGCCTTTTCCACTTATTTTTATTTTTGATTTATTTTGTCAATTTTAAAAAAAAATACGCATCGTGCTGTGCTGTTTGTGTTTGCTTGAGTGCATTCGCGCGCTCTCGCTTTCTCCACTTTACAATTTTTTTGTTATTATTTATCTATTCCTGAGAGTTTATCTTATTTTTTATTTGTTTATTTAAATGAAGTCGACCAGTTGCCTGCCCTTCCTTCCATTATCCGTCACCGAGACAAACTGAACAAAGTTCTGAGGTCGACCTTGTAAAGATAAGGATTCAGGTCTGTCTGCTGTTTACCTTTGCTCCTGCGCGCACTGCCCTTCTCTCCACATTTATGTGTTTGTTTGTTTGTCTATCTAATCTTTTGGGTTTTTATTTCTAATGAGGTCGACCAGTTGTCTATTTATTATTTTTTTTACTACGCATCAAGCTGCGCTGCTTGTCTTTGCTCCTGTGTGCTCGCGCACTCTCGCCTTTTCCACTTATTTTTATTTTTGATTTATTTTTCAATTTTTAAAAAAAATACGCATCGTGCTGTGCTGTTTGTGTTTGCTTGAGTGCATTCGCGCGCTCTCGCTTTCTCCACTTTACAATTTTTTTGTTATTATTTATCTATTCCTGAGAGTTTATCTTATTTTTTATTTGTTTATTTAAATGAAGTCGACCAGTTGCCTGCCCTTCCTTCCATTATCCGTCACCGAGACAAACTGAACAAAGTTCTGAGGTCGACCTTGTAAAGATAAGGATTCAGGTCTGTCTGCTGTTTACCTTTGCTCCTGCGCGCACTGCCCTTCTCTCCACATTTATGTGTTTGTTTGTTTGTCTATCTAATCTTTTGGGTTTTTATTTCTAATGAGGTCGACCAGTTGTCTATTTATTATTTTTTTTACTACGCATCAAGCTGCGCTGCTTGTGTTTGCTCCTGTGTGCTCGCGCACTCTCGCCTTTTCCACTTATTTTTATTTTTGATTTATTTTGTCAATTTTAAAAAAAAATACGCATCGTGCTGTGCTGTTTGTGTTTGCTTGAGTGCATTCGCGCGCTCTCGCTTTCTCCACTTTACAATTTTTTTGTTATTATTTATCTATTCCTGAGAGTTTATCTTATTTTTTATTTGTTTATTTAAATGAAGTCGACCAGTTGCCTGCCCTTCCTTCCATTATCCGTCACCGAGACAAACTGAACAAAGTTCTGAGGTCGACCTTGTAAAGATAAGGATTCAGGTCTGTCTGCTGTTTACCTTTGCTCCTGCGCGCACTGCCCTTCTCTCCACATTTATGTGTTTGTTTGTTTGTCTATCTAATCTTTTGGGTTTTTATTTCTAATGAGGTCGACCAGTTGTCTATTTATTATTTTTTTTTACTACGCATCAAGCTGCGCTGCTTGTCTTTGCTCCTGTGTGCTCGCGCACTCTCGCCTTTTCCACTTATTTTTATTTTTGATTTATTTTTTATTTATTTTGTCAATTTTTAAAAAAATACGCATCGTGCTGTGCTGTTTGTGTTTGCTTGAGTGCATTCGCGCGCTCTCGCTTTCTCCACTTTACAATTTTTTTGTTATTATTTATCTATTCCTGAGAGTTTATCTTATTTTTTATTTGTTTATTTAAATGAAGTCGACCAGTTGCCTGCCCTTCCTTCCATTATCCGTCACCGAGACAAACTGAACAAAGTTCTGAGGTCGACCTTGTAAAGATAAGGATTCAGGTCTGTCTGCTGTTTACCTTTGCTCCTGCGCGCACTGCCCTTCTCTCCACATTTATGTGTTTGTTTGTTTGTCTATCTAATCTTTTGGGTTTTTATTTCTAATGAGGTCGACCAGTTGTCTATTTATTATTTTTTTTACTACGCATCAAGCTGCGCTGCTTGTCTTTGCTCCTGTGTGCTCGCGCACTCTCGCCTTTTCCACTTATTTTTATTTTTGATTTATTTTGTCAATTTTAAAAAAAATACGCATCGTGCTGTGCTGTTTGTGTTTGCTTGAGTGCATTCGCGCGCTCTCGCTTTCTCCACTTTACAATTTTTTTGTTATTATTCATCTATTCCTGAGTATTTATCTTATATTTTATTTGTTTATTTAAATGAAGTCGACCAGTTGCCTGCCCTTCCTTCCATTATCCTTCACCGAGACAAACTGAACAAAGTTCTGAGGTCGACCTTGTAAAGATAAGGATTCAGGTCTGTCTGCTGTTTACCTTTGCTCCTGCGCGCACTGCCCTTCTCTCCACATTTATGTGTTTGTTTCTTTGTCTATCTAATCTTTTGGGTTTTTATTTCTATTGAGGTCGACCAGTTGTCTATTTATTATTTTTTTTACTACGCATCACGCTGCGCTGCTTGTCTTTGCTCCTGTGTGCTCGCGCACACTCGCCTTTTCCACTTATTTTTATTTTTGATTTATTTTCTCAATTTTAAAAAAAAATACGCATCGTGCTGTGCTGTTTGTGTTTGCTTGAGTGCATTCGCGTGCTCTCGCTTTCTCCACCTTACAATTTTTGTTATTATTTATCTATTCCTGAGAGTTTATCTTATTTTTTATTTGTTTATTTAAATGAAGTCGACCAGTTGCCTGCACTTCCTTCCATTATCCGTCACCGAGACAAACTGAACAAAGTTGTGAGGTCGACCTTGTAAAGATAAGGATTCAGGTCTGTCTGCTCTTTACCTTTGCTCCTGCGCGCACTGCCCTTCTTTCCACATTTATGTGTTTGTTTGTTTGTCTATCTTATCTTTTGGGTTTTTATTTCTAATGAGGTCGACCAGTTGTCTATTTATTATTTTTTTTACTACGCATGAAGCTGCGCTGCTTGTCTTTGCTCGTGTGTGCTCGCGCACTCTCGCCTTTTCCACTTATTTTTATTTTTGATTTATTTTGTCAATTTTAAAAAAAAATACGCATCGTGCTGTGCTGTTTGTGTTTGCTTGAGTGCATTCGCGCGCTCTCTCTTTCTCCACTTTACAATTTTTTGTTATTATTTATCTATTCCTGAGAGTTTATCTTATTTTTTATTTGTTTATTTAAATGAAGTCGACCAGTTGCCTGCCCTTCCTTCCATTATCCGTCACCGAGACAAACTGAACAAAGATCTGAGGTCGACCTTGTAAAGATAAGAATTCAGGTCTGTCTGCTGTTTACCTTTGCTCCTGCGCGCACTGCCCTTCTCTCCACATTTATGTGTTTGTTTGTTTGTCTATCTAATCTTTTGGGTTTTTATTTATAATGAGGTCGACCAGTTGTCTATTTATTATTTTTTTTACTACGCATCAAGCTGCGCTGCTTGTCTTTGCTCCTGTGTGCTCGTGCACTCTCGCCTTTTCCACTTATTTTTATTTTTGATTTCTTTTTGATTTATTTTGTCAATTTTTAAAAAAATACGCATCGTGCTGTGCTGTTTGTGTTTGCTTGAGTGCATTTGCGCGCTCTCGCTTTCTCCACTTTACAATTTTTTTGTTATTATTTATCTATTCCTGAGAGTTTATCTTATTTTTTATTTGTTTATTTAAATGAAGTCGACCAGTTGCCTGCCCTTCCTTCCATTATCCGTCACCGAGAGAAACTGAACAAAGTTCTGAGGTCGACCTTGTAAAGATAAGGATTCAGGTCTGTCTGCTCTTAACCTTTGCTCCTGCGCGCACTGCCCTTCTTTCCACATTTATGTGTTTGTTTGTTTGTCTATCTTATCTTTTGGGTTTTTATTTCTAATGAGGTCGACCAGTTGTCTATTTATTATTTTTTTTACTACGCATGAAGCTGCGCTGCTTGTCTTTGCTCGTGTGTGCTCGCGCACTCTCGCCTTTTCCACTTATTTTTATTTTTGATTTCTTTTTGATTTATTTTGTCAATTTTTAAAAAAATACGCATCGTGCTGTGCTGTTTGTGTTTGCTTGAGTGCATTCGCGCGCTCTCGCTTTCTCCACTTTACAATTTTTTTGTTATTATTTATCTATTCCTGAGAGTTTATCTTATTTTTTATTTGTTTATTTAAATGAAGTCGACCAGTTGCCTGCCCTTCCTTCCATTATCCGTACCGAGAGAAACTGAACAAAGTTCTGAGGTCGACCTTGTAAAGATAAGGATTCAGGTCTGTCTGCTGTTTACCTTTGCTCCTGCGCGCACTGCCCTTCTCTCCACATTTATGTGTTTGTTTCTTTGTCTATCTAATCTTTTGGGTTTTTATTTCTATTGAGGTCGACCAGTTGTCTATTTATTATTTTTTTTACTACGCATCACGCTGCGCTGCTTGTCTTTGCTCCTGTGTGCTCGCGCACACTCGCCTTTTCCACTTATTTTTATTTTTGATTTATTTTCTCAATTTTAAAAAAAAATACGCATCGTGCTGTGCTGTTTGTGTTTGCTTGAGTGCATTCGCGCGCTCTCGCTTTCTCCACTTTACAATTTTTTTGTTATTATTTATCTATTCCTGAGAGTTTATCTTATTTTTTATTTGTTTATTTAAATGAAGTCCACCAGTTGCCTGCCCTTCCTTCCATTATCCGTCACCGAGACAAACTGAACAAAGTTCTGAGGTCGACCTTGTAAAGATAAGGATTCAGGTCTGTCTGCTGTTTACCTTTGCTCCTGCGCGCACTGCCCTTCTTTCCACATTTATGTGTTTGTTTGTTTGTCTATCTTACTTTTGGGTTTTTATTTCTAATGAGGTCGACCAGTTGTCTATTTATTATTTTTTTTACTACGCATCAAGCTGCGCTGCTTGTCTTTGCTCCTGTGTGCTCGCGCACTCTCGCCTTTCCCACTTATTTTTATTTTTGATTTATTTTTTATTTATTTTGTCAATTTTTAAAAAAAATACCCATCGTGCTGTGCTGTTTGTGTTTGCTTGAGTGCATTCGCGCGCTCTCGCTTTCTCCACTTTACAATTTTTTTGTTATTATTTATCTATTCCTGAGTGTTTATCTTATTTTTTATTTGTTTATTTAAATGAATTCGACCAGTTGCCTGCCCTTCCTTCCATTATCCGTCACCGAGACAAACTGAACAAAGTTCTGAGGTCGACCTTGTAAAGATAAGGATTCAGGTCTGTCTGCTGTTTACCTTTGCTCCTGCGCGCACTGCCCTTCTCTCCACATTTATGTGTTTGCTTGTTTGTCTATCTAATCTTTTGGGTTTTTATTTCTAATGAGGTCGACCAGTTGTCTATTTATTATTTTTTTTACTACGCATCAAGCTGCGCTGCTTGTGTTTGCTCCTGTGAGCTCGCGCACTCTCGCCTTTTCCACTTATTTTTATTTTTGATTTATTTTGTCAATTTTAAAAAAAAATACGCATCGTGCTGTGCTGTTTGTGTTTGCTTGAGTGCATTCGCGCGCTCTCGCTTTCTCCACTTTACAATTTTTTTGTTATTATTTATCTATTCCTGAGAGTTTATCTTATTTTTTATATGTTTATTTAAATGAAGTCGACCAGTTGCCTGCCCTTCCTTCCATTATCCGTCACCGAGACAAACTGAACAAAGTTCTGAGGTCGACCTTGTAAAGATAAGCATTCAGGTCTGTCTGCTGTTTACCTTTGCTCCTGCGCGCACTGCCCTTCTCTCCACATTTATGTGTTTGTTTGTTTGTCTATCTAATCTTTTGGGTTTTTATTTATAATGAGGTCGACCAGTTGTCTATTTATTATTTTTTTTTACTACGCATCAAGCTGCGCTGCTTGTCTTTGCTCCTGTGTGCTCGTGCACTCTCGCCTTTTCCACTTATTTTTATTTTTGATTTCTTTTTTATTTATTTTGTCAATTTTTAAAAAAATACGCATCGTGCTGTGCTGTTTGTGTTTGCTTGAGTGCATTCGCGCGCTCTCGCTTTCTCCACTTTACAATTTTTTTGTTATTATTTATCTATTCCTGAGAGTTTATCTTATTTTTTATTTGTTTATTTAAATGAAGTCGACCAGTTGCCTGCCCTTCCTTCCATTATCCGTCACCGAGAGAAACTGAACAAAGTTCTGAGGTCGACCTTGTAAAGATAAGGATTCAGGTCTGTCTGCTGTTTACCTTTGCTCCTGCGCGCACTGCCCTTCTCTCCACATTTATGTGTTTGTTTGTTTGTCTATCTAATCTTTTGGGTTTTTATTTCTAATGAGGTCGACCAGTTGTCTATTTATTATTTTTTTTTACTACGCATCAAGCTGCGCTGCTTGTCTTTGCTCCTGTGTGCTCGCGCACTCTCGCCTTTTCCACTTATTTTTATTTTTGATTTATTTTGTCAATTTTAAAAAAAATACGCATCGTGCTGTGCTGTTTGTGTTTGCTTCAGTGCATTCGCGCGCTCTCGCTTTCTCCACTTTACAATTTTTTTGTTATTATTCATCTATTCCTGAGTATTTATCTTATATTTTATTTGTTTATTTAAATGAAGTCGACCAGTTGCCTGCCCTTCCTTCCATTATCCTTCACCGAGACAAACTGAACAAAGTTCTGAGGTCGACCTTGTAAAGATAAGGATTCAGGTCTGTCTGCTGTTTACCTTTGCTCCTGCGCGCACTGCCCTTCTCTCCACATTTATGTGTTTGTTTCTTTGTCTATCTAATCTTTTGGGTTTTTATTTCTATTGAGGTCGACCAGTTGTCTATTTATTATTTTTTTTACTACGCATCACGCTGCGCTGCTTGTCTTTGCTCCTGTGTGCTCGCGCACACTCGCCTTTTCCACTTATTTTTATTTTTGATTTATTTTCTCAATTTTAAAAAAAAATACGCATCGTGCTGTGCTGTTTGTGTTTGCTTGAGTGCATTCGCGTGCTCTCGCTTTCTCCACCTTACAATTTTTGTTATTATTTATCTATTCCTGAGAGTTTATCTTATTTTTTATTTGTTTATTTAAATGAAGTCGACCAGTTGCCTGCACTTCCTTCCATTATCCGTCACCGAGACAAACTGAACAAAGTTGTGAGGTCGACCTTGTAAAGATAAGGATTCAGGTCTGTCTGCTCTTTACCTTTGCTCCTGCGCGCACTGCCCTTCTTTCCACATTTATGTGTTTGTTTGTTTGTCTATCTTATCTTTTGGGTTTTTATTTCTAATGAGGTCGACCAGTTGTCTATTTATTATTTTTTTTACTACGCATGAAGCTGCGCTGCTTGTCTTTGCTCGTGTGTGCTCGCGCACTCTCGCCTTTTCCACTTATTTTTATTTTTGATTTATTTTGTCAATTTTAAAAAAAATACGCATCGTGCTGTGCTGTTTGTGTTTGCTTGAGTGCATTCGCGCGCTCTCTCTTTCTCCACTTTACAATTTTTTGTTATTATTTATCTATTCCTGAGAGTTTATCTTATTTTTTATTTGTTTATTTAAATGAAGTCGACCAGTTGCCTGCCCTTCCTTCCATTATCCGTCACCGAGACAAACTGAACAAAGATCTGAGGTCGACCTTGTAAAGATAAGAATTCAGGTCTGTCTGCTGTTTACCTTTGCTCCTGCGCGCACTGCCCTTCTCTCCACATTTATGTGTTTGTTTGTTTGTCTATCTAATCTTTTGGGTTTTTATTTATAATGAGGTCGACCAGTTGTCTATTTATTATTTTTTTTACTACGCATCAAGCTGCGCTGCTTGCCTTTGCTCCTGTGTGCTCGTGCACTCTCGCCTTTTCCACTTATTTTTATTTTTGATTTCTTTTTGATTTATTTTGTCAATTTTTAAAAAAATACGCATCGTGCTGTGCTGTTTGTGTTTGCTTGAGTGCATTTGCGCGCTCTCGCTTTCTCCACTTTACAATTTTTTTGTTATTATTTATCTATTCCTGAGAGTTTATCTTATTTTTTATTTGTTTATTTAAATGAAGTCGACCAGTTGCCTGCCCTTCCTTCCATTATCCGTCACCGAGAGAAACTGAACAAAGTTCTGAGGTCGACCTTGTAAAGATAAGGATTCAGGTCTGTCTGCTCTTAACCTTTGCTCCTGCGCGCACTGCCCTTCTTTCCACATTTACGTGTTTGTTTGTTTGTCTATCTTATCTTTTGGGTTTTTATTTCTAATGAGGTCGACCAGTTGTCTATTTATTATTTTTTTTACTACGCATGAAGCTGCGCTGCTTGTCTTTGCTCGTGTGTGCTCGCGCACTCTCGCCTTTTCCACTTATTTTTATTTTTGATTTCTTTTTGATTTATTTTGTCAATTTTTAAAAAAATACGCATCGTGCTGTGCTGTTTGTGTTTGCTTGAGTGCATTCGCGCGCTCTCGCTTTCTCCACTTTACAATTTTTTTGTTATTATTTATCTATTCCTGAGAGTTTATCTTATTTTTTATTTGTTTATTTAAATGAAGTCGACCAGTTGCCTGCCCTTCCTTCCATTATCCGTACCGAGAGAAACTGAACAAAGTTCTGAGGTCGACCTTGTAAAGATAAGGATTCAGGTCTGTCTGCTGTTTACCTTTGCTCCTGCGCGCACTGCCCTTCTCTCCACATTTATGTGTTTGTTTCTTTGTCTATCTAATCTTTTGGGTTTTTATTTCTATTGAGGTCGACCAGTTGTCTATTTATTATTTTTTTTACTACGCATCACGCTGCGCTGCTTGTCTTTGCTCCTGTGTGCTCGCGCACACTCGCCTTTTCCACTTATTTTTATTTTTGATTTATTTTCTCAATTTTAAAAAAAAATACGCATCGTGCTGTGCTGTTTGTGTTTGCTTGAGTGCATTCGCGCGCTCTCGCTTTCTCCACTTTACAATTTTTTTGTTATTATTTATCTATTCCTGAGAGTTTATCTTATTTTTTATTTGTTTATTTAAATGAAGTCCACCAGTTGCCTGCCCTTCCTTCCATTATCCGTCACCGAGACAAACTGAACAAAGTTCTGAGGTCGACCTTGTAAAGATAAGGATTCAGGTCTGTCTGCTGTTTACCTTTGCTCCTGCGCGCACTGCCCTTCTTTCCACATTTATGTGTTTGTTTGTTTGTCTATCTTATCTTTTGGGTTTTTATTTCTAATGAGGTCGACCAGTTGTCTATTTATTATTTTTTTTACTACGCATCAAGCTGCGCTGCTTGTCTTTGCTCCTGTGTGCTCGCGCACTCTCGCCTTTCCCACTTATTTTTATTTTTGATTTATTTTTTATTTATTTTGTCAATTTTTTAAAAAAATACCCATCGTGCTGTGCTGTTTGTGTTTGCTTGAGTGCATTCGCGCGCTCTCGCTTTCTCCACTTTACAATTTTTTTGTTATTATTTATCTATTCCTGAGTGTTTATCTTATTTTTTATTTGTTTATTTAAATGAATTCGACCAGTTGCCTGCCCTTCCTTCCATTATCCGTCACCGAGACAAACTGAACAAAGTTCTGAGGTCGACCTTGTAAAGATAAGGATTCAGGTCTGTCTGCTGTTTACCTTTGCTCCTGCGCGCACTGCCCTTCTCTCCACATTTATGTGTTTGCTTGTTTGTCTATCTAATCTTTTGGGTTTTTATTTCTAATGAGGTCGACCAGTTGTCTATTTATTATTTTTTTTACTACGCATCAAGCTGCGCTGCTTGTGTTTGCTCCTGTGAGCTCGCGCACTCTCGCCTTTTCCACTTATTTTTATTTTTGATTTATTTTGTCAATTTTAAAAAAAAATACGCATCGTGCTGTGCTGTTTGTGTTTGCTTGAGTGCATTCGCGCGCTCTCGCTTTCTCCACTTTACAATTTTTTTGTTATTATTTATCTATTCCTGAGAGTTTATCTTATTTTTTATATGTTTATTTAAATGAAGTCGACCAGTTGCCTGCCCTTCCTTCCATTATCCGTCACCGAGACAAACTGAACAAAGTTCTGAGGTCGACCTTGTAAAGATAAGCATTCAGGTCTGTCTGCTGTTTACCTTTGCTCCTGCGCGCACTGCCCTTCTCTCCACATTTATGTGTTTGTTTGTTTGTCTATCTAATCTTTTGGGTTTTTATTTATAATGAGGTCGACCAGTTGTCTATTTATTATTTTTTTTTACTACGCATCAAGCTGCGCTGCTTGTCTTTGCTCCTGTGTGCTCGTGCACTCTCGCCTTTTCCACTTATTTTTATTTTTGATTTCTTTTTGATTTATTTTGTCAATTTTTAAAAAAATACGCATCGTGCTGTGCTGTTTGTGTTTGCTTGAGTGCATTCGCGCGCTCTCGCTTTCTCCACTTTACAATTTTTTTGTTATTATTTATCTATTCCTGAGAGTTTATCTTATTTTTTATTTGTTTATTTAAATGAAGTCGACCAGTTGCCTGCCCTTCCTTCCATTATCCGTCACCGAGACAAACTGAATAAAGTTCTGAGGTCGACCTTGTAAAGATAAGGATTCAGGTCTGTCTGCTGTTTACCTTTGCTCCTGCGCGCACTGCCCTTCTCTCCACATTTATGTGTTTGTTTGTTTGTCTATCTAATCTTTTGGGTTTTTATTTCTAATGAGGTCGACCAGTTGTCTATTTATTATTTTTTTTTACTATGCATCAAGCTGCGCTGCTTGTCTTTGCTCCTGTGTGCTCGCGCACTCTCGCCTTTTCCACTTATTTTTATTTTTGATTTATTTTGTCAATTTTAAAAAAAATACGCATCGTGCTGTGCTGTTTGTGTTTGCTTCAGTGCATTCGCGCGCTCTCGCTTTCTCCACTTTACAATTTTTTTGTTATTATTCATCTATTCCTGAGAATTTATCTTATTTTTTTTTTGTTTATTTAAATGAAGTTGACCAGTTGCCTGCCCTTCCTTCCATTATCCTTCACCGAGACAATCTGAACAATGTTCTGAGGTCGACCTTGTAAAGATAAGGATTCAGGTCTGTCTGCTGTTTACCTTTGCTCCTGCGCGCACTGCCCTTCTCTCCACATTTATGTGTTTGTTTCTTTGTCTATCTAATCTTTTGGGTTTTTATTTCTATTGAGGTCGACCAGTTGTCTATTTATTATTTTTTTTACTACGCATCACGCTGCGCTGCTTGTCTTTGCTCCTGTGTGCTCGCGCACACTCGCCTTTTCCACTTATTTTTATTTTTGATTTATTTTCTCAATTTTAAAAAAAAATACGCATCGTGCTGTGCTGTTTGTGTTTGCTTGAGTGCATTCGCGCGCTCTCGCTTTCTCCACTTTACAATTTTTTTGTTATTATTTATCAATTCCTGAGAGTTTATCTTATTTTTTATTTGTTTATTTAAATGAAGTCGACCAGTTGCCTGCCCTTCCTTCCATTATCCGTCACCGAGACAAACTGAACAAAGTTCTGAGGTCGACCTTGTAAAGATAAGGATTCAGGTCTGTCTGCTGTTTACCTTTGCTCCTGCGCGCACTGCCCTTCTCTCCACATTTATGTGTTTGCTTGTTTGTCTATCTAATCTTTTGGGTTTTTATTTCTAATGAGGTCGACCAGTTGTCTATTTATTATTTTTTTTACTACGCATCAAGCTGCGCTGCTTGTGTTTGCTCCTGTGTGCTCGCGCACTCTCGCCTTTTCCACTTATTTTTATTTTTGATTTATTTTGTCAATATTAAAAAAAAAATACGCATCGTGCTGTGCTGTTTGTGTTTGCTTGAGTGCATTCGCGCGCTCTCGCTTTCTCCACTTTACAATTTTTTTGTTATTATTTATCTATTCTTGAGAGTTTATCTTATTTTTATTTGTTTATTTAAATGAAGTCGACCAGTTGCCTGCCCTTCCTTCCATTATCCGTCACCGAGACAAACTGAACAAAGTTCTGAGGTCGACCTTGTAAAGATAAGGATTCAGGTCTGTCTGCTGTTTACCTTTGCTCCTGCGCGCACTGCCATTCTCTCCACATTTATGTGTTATTTTGTTTGTCTATCTAATCTTTTGGGTTTTTATTTCTAATGAGGTCGACCAGTTGTCTATTTATTATTTTTTTTACTACGCATCAAGCTGCGCTGCTTGTCTTTGCTCCTGTGTGCTCGCGCACTCTCGCCTTTCCCACTTATTTTTATTTTTGATTTATTTTTGATTTATTTTGTCAATTTTAAAAAAAAATACGCATCGTGCTGTGCTGTTTGTGTTTGCTTGAGTGCATTCGCGTGCTCTCGCTTTCTCCACCTTACAATTATTGTTATTATTTATCTATTCCTGAGAGTTTATCTTATTTTTTATTTGTTTATTTAAATGAAGTCGACCAGTTGCCTGCCCTTCCTTCCATTATCCATCACCGAGACAAACTGAACAAAGTTCTGAGGTCGACCTTGTAAAGATAAGGATTCAGGTCTGTCTGCTGTTTACCTTTGCTCCTGCGCGCACTGCCCTTCTCTCCACATTTATGTGTTTGTTTCTTTGTCTATCTAATCTTTTGGGTTTTTATTTCTAATGAGGTCGACCAGTTGTCTATTTATTATTTTTTTTACTACGCATCAAGCTGCGCTGCTTGTCTTTGCTCCTGTGTGCTCGCGCACTCTCGCCTTTTCCACTTATTTTTATTTTTGATTTATTTTGTCAATTTTAAAAAAAAATACGCATCGTGCTGTGCTGTTTGTGTTTGCTTGAGAGCATTCGCGCGCTCTCGCTCTCTCCACTTTACAATTTTTTTGTTATTATTTATCTATTCCTGAGAGTTTATCTTATTTTTTATTTGTTTATTTAAATGAAGTCGACCAGTTGCCTGCCCTTCCTTCCATTATCCGTCACCGAGACAAACTGAACAAAGTTCTGAGGTCGACCTTGTAAAGATAAGGATTCAGGTCTGTCTGCTGTTTATCTTTGCTCCTGCGCGCACTGCACTTCTTTCCACATTTATGTGTTTGTTTGTTTGTCTATCTTATCTTTTGGGTTTTTATTTCTAATGAGGTCGACCAGTTGTCTATTTATTATTTTTTTTACTACGCATGAAGCTGCGCTGCTTGTCTTTGCTCCTGTGTGCTCGCGCACTCTCGCCTTTTCCACTTATTTTTATTTTTGATTCATTTTGTCAATTTAAAAAAAAAATACGCATCGTGCTGTGCTGTTTGTGTTTGCTTGAGTGCATTCGCGCGCTCTCGCTTTCTCCACTTTACAATTTTTTTGTTATTATTTATCTATTCCTGAGAGTTTATCTTATTTTTATTTGTTTATTTAAATGAAGTCGACCAGTTGCCTGCCCTTCCTTCCATTATCCGTCACCGAGACAAACTGAACAAAGTTCTGAGGTCGACCTTGTAAAGATAAGGATTCAGGTCTGTCTGCTGTTTACCTTTGCTCCTGCGCGCACTGCCCTTCTCTCCACATTTATGTGTTTGTTTGTTTGTCTATTTAATCTTTTGGGTTTTTATTTCTAATGAGGTCGACCAGTTGTCTATTTATTATTTTTTTTACTACGCATCAAGCTGCGCTGCCTGTCTTTGCTCCTGTGTGCTCGCGCACTCTCGCCTTTTCCACTTATTTTTATTTTTGATTTATTTTTTCAATTTTAAAAAAAAATACGCATCGTGCTTTGCTGTTTGTGTTTGCTTGAGTGCACTCGCGCTCTCGCTTTCTCCACTTTACAATTTTTTTGTTATTATTTATCTATTCCTGAGAGTTTATCTTATTTTTTATTTGTTTATTTAAATGAAGTCGACCAGTTGCCTGCCCTTCCTTCCATTATCCGTCACCGAGACAAACTGAACAAATTTGTGAGTTCGACCTTGTAAAATAAGGATTCAGGTCTGTCTGCTGTTTACCTTTGCTCCTGCGCGCACTGCCCTTATCTCCACATTTATGTGTTTGTTTGTTTGTCTATCTAATCTTTCGGGTTTTTATTTCTAATGAGGTCGACCAGTTGTCTATTTATTATTTTTTTTACTACGCCTCATTTGCGCTGCTTGTGTTTGCTCCTGTGTGCTCGCGCACTCTCGCCTTTCCCACTTATTTTTATTTTTGATTTATTTTTGATTTATTTTTTCAATTTTAAAAAAAAAATACGCATCGTGCTGTGCTGTTTGTGTTTGCTTGAGTGCATTCGCGCGCTCTCGCTTTCTCCACTTTACAATTTTTTTGTTATTATTTATGTATTCCTGAGAGTTTATCTTATTTTTTATTTGTTTATTTAAATGAAGTCGACCAGTTGCCTGCCCTTCCTTCCATTATCCGTCACCGAGACAAACTGAACAAAGTTCTGAGGTCGACCTTGTAAAGATAAGCATTCAGGTCTGTCTGCAGTTTACCTTTGCTCCTGCGTGCACTGCCCTTCTCTCAACATTTATGTGTTTGTTTGTTTGTCTATCTAATCTTTTGGGTTTTTATTTCTAATGAGGTCGACCAGTTGTCTATTTATTATTTTTTTTTACTACGCCTCATTTGCGCTGCTTGTCTTTGCTCCTGTGTGCTCGCGCACTCTCGCCTTTTCCACTTATTTTTATTTTTGATTTATTTTTGATTTATTTTTTCAATTTTAAAAAAAAATACGCATCGTGCTGTGCTGTTTGTGTTTGCTTGAGTGCATTCGCGCGCTCTCGCTTCTCCACTTTACAATTTTTATGTTATTATTTATCTATTCCTGAGAGTTTATCTTAATTTTTATTTGTTTATTTAAATGAAGTCGACCAGTTGCCTGCCCTTCCTTCCATTATCCGTCACGGAGACAAACTGAACAAAGTTCTGAGGTCGACCTTGTAAAGATAAGCATTCAGGTCTGTCTGCAGTTTACCTTTGCTCCTGCCCGCACTGCCATTCTCTCCACATTTATGTGTTTGTTTGTTTGTCTATCTAATCTTTTGGGTTTTTATTTCTAATGAGGTCGACCAGTTGTCTATTTATTATTTTTTTTACTACGCATCAAGCTGCGCTGCTTGTCTTTGCTCCTGTGTGCTCGCGCACTCTCGCCTTTCCCACTTATTTTTATTTTTGATTTATTTTTGATTTATTTTGTCAATTTTAAAAAAAAATACGCATCGTGCTGTGCTGTTTGTGTTTGCTTGAGTGCATTCGCGCGCTCTCGCTTCCTCCACTTTAAAATTTTTTTGTTATTATTTATCTATTCCTGAGAGTTTATCTTATTTTTTATTTGTTTATTTAAATGAAGTCGACCAGTTGCCTGCCCTTCCTTCCATTATCCGTCACCGAGACAAACTGAACAAAGTTCTGAGGTCGACCTTGTAAAGATAAGCATTCAGGTCTGTCTGCTGTTTACCTTTGCTCCTGCGCGCACTGCCCTTCTCTCCACATTTATGTGTTTGTTTGTTTGTCTATCTAATCTTTTGGGTTTTTATTTCTAATGAGGTCGACCAGTTGTCTATTTATTATTTTTTTTTACTACGCATCACGCTGCGCTGCTTGTGTTTGCTCCTGTGTGCTCGCGCACTCTCGCCTTTTCCACTTATTTTTATTTTTGATTTATTTTTGATTTATTTTGTCAATTTTAAAAAAAATACGCATCGTGCTGTGCTGTTTGTGTTTGCTTGAGTGCATTCGCGCGCTCTCGCTTTCTCCACTTTACAATTTTTTTGTTATTATTTATCTATTCCTGAGAGTTTATCTTATTTTTTATTTGTTTTTTTAAATGAAGTCGACCAGTTGCCTGCCCTTCCTTCCATTATCCGTCACCAAGACAAACTGAACAAAGTTCTGAGGTCGACCTTGTAAAGATAAGGATTCAGGTCTGTCTGCTGTTTACCTTTGCTCCTGCGCGCACTGCCCTTCTCTCCACATTTATGTGTTTGTTTCTTTGTCTAACTAATCTTTTGGGTTTTTATTTCTAATGAGGTCGACCAGTTGTCTATTTATTATTTTTTTTACTACGCATCAAGCTGCGCTGCTTGTCTTTACTCCTGTGTGCTCGCGCACTCTCGCCTTTTCCACTTATTTTTATTTTTGATTAATTTTTTATTTATTTTGTCAATTTAAAAAAAAAATACGCATCGTGCTTTGCTGTTTGTGTTTGCTTGAGTGCATTCGCGCACTCTCGCTTTCTCCACTTTACAATTTTTTTGTTATTATTTATCTATTCCTGAGAGTTTATCTTATTTTTTATTTGTTTATTTAAATGAAGTCGACCAGTTGCCTGCCCTTCCTTCCATTATCCGTCACCGAGACAAACTGAAGAAAGTTCTGAGATCGACCTTGTAAAGATAAGGATTCAGGTCTGTCTGCTGTTTACCTTTGCTCCTGCGCGCACTGCCCTGCTCTCCACATTTATGTGTTTGTTTGTTTGTCTATCTAATCTTTTGGGTTTTTATTTCTAATGAGGTCGACCAGTTGTCTATTTATTATTTTTTTTACTACGCATCAAGCTGCGCTGCTTGTCTTTGCTCCTGTGTGCTCGCGCAATCTCGCCTTTTCCACTTATTTTTATTTTTGGTTTATTTTTTATTTATTTTGTCAATTTTAAAAAAAAATACGCATCGTGCTTTGCTGTTTGTGTTTGCTTGAGTGCATTCGCGCGCTCTCGCTTTCTCCACTTTACAATTTTTTTGTTATTATTTATCTATTCCTGAGAGTTTATCTTATTTTTTATTTGTTTATTTAAATGAAGTCGACCAGTTGCCTGCCCTTCCTTCCATTATCCGTCACCGAGACAAACTGAACAAATTTGTGAGTTCGACCTTGTAAAGATGAGGATTCAGGTCTGTCTGCTGTTTACCTTTGCTCCTGCGCGCACTGCCCTTATCTCCACATTTATGTGTTTGTTTGTTTGTCTATCTAATCTTTTGGGTTTTTATTTCTAATGAGGTCGACCAGTTGTCTATTTATTATTTTTTTTACTACGCCTCATTTGCGCTGCTTGTGTTTGCTCCTGTGTGCTCGCGCACTCTCGCCTTTCCCACTTATTTTTATTTTTGATTTATTTTTGATTTATTTTGTCAATCTTAAAAAAAAATACGCATCGTGCTGTGCTGTTTTTGTTTGCTTGAGTGCATTGGCGCGCTCTCGCTTTCTCCACTTTACAAATTTTTTGTTATTATTTATCTATTCCTGAGAGTTTATCTTATTTTTTATTTGTTTATTTAAATGAAGTCGACCAGTTGCCTGCCCTTCCTTCCATTATCCGTCACCGAGACAAACTGAACAAAGTTGTGAGGTCGACCTTGTAAAGATAAGGATTCAGGTCTGTCTGCTGTTTACCTTTGCTCCTGCGCGCACTGCCCTTCTCTCCACATTTATCTGTTTGTTTGTTTGTCTATCTAATCTTTTGGGTTTTTATTTCTAATGAGGTCGACCAGTTGTCTATTTATTATTTTTTTTACTACGCCTCATTTGCGCTGCTTGTGTTTGCTCCTGTGTGCTCGCGCACTCTCGCCTTTTCCACTTATTTTTATTTTTGATTTATTTTGTCAATTTTAAAAAAAAATACGCATCGTGCTGTGCTGTTTGTGTTTGCTTGAGAGCATTCGCGCGCTCTCGCTCTCTCCACTTTACAATTTTTTTGTTATTATTTATCTATTCCTGAGAGTTTATCTTATTTTTTATTTGTTTATTTAAATGAAGTCGACCAGTTGCCTGCCCTTCCTTCCATTATCCGTCACCGAGACAAACTGAACAAAGTTCTGAGGTCGACCTTGTAAAGATAAGGATTCAGGTCTGTCTGCTGTTTATCTTTGCTCCTGCGCGCACTGCACTTCTTTCCACATTTATGTGTTTGTTTGTTTGTCTATCTTATCTTTTGGGTTTTTATTTCTAATGAGGTCGACCAGTTGTCTATTTATTATTTTTTTTACTACGCATGAAGCTGCGCTGCTTGTCTTTGCTCCTGTGTGCTCGCGCACTCTCGCCTTTTCCACTTATTTTTATTTTTGATTTATTTTTTCAATTTTAAAAAAAAAATACGCATCGTGCTGTGCTGTTTGTGTTTGCTTGAGTGCATTCGCGCGCTCTCGCTTTCTCCACTTTACAATTTTTTTGTTATTATTTATCTATTCCTGAGAGTTTATCTTTTTTTTTATTTGTTTATTTAAATGAAGTCGACCAGTTGCCTGCCCTTCCTTCCATTATCCGTCACCGAGACAAACTGAACAAAGTTCTGAGGTCGACCTTGTAAAGATAAGCATTCAGGTCTGTCTGCAGTTTACCTTTGCTCCTGCGCGCACTGCCCTTCTCTCCACATTTATGTGTTTGTTTGTTTGTCTATCTAATCTTTTGGGTTTTTATTTCTAATGAGGTCGACCAGTTGTCTATTTATTATTTTTTTTACTACGCCTCATTTGCGCTGCTTGTGTTTGCTCCTGTGTGCTCGCGCACTCTCGCCTTTTCCACTTATTTTTATTTTTGATTTATTTTTGATTTATTTTTTCAATTTTAAAAAAAAATACGCATCGTACTGTGCTGTTTGTGTTTGCTTGAGTGCATTCGCGCGCTCTCGCTTCTCCACTTTACAATTTTTATGTTATTATTTATCTATTCCTGAGAGTTTATCTTATTTTTTATTTGTTTATTTAAATGAAGTCGACCAGTTGCCTGCCCTTCCTTCCATTATCCGTCACGGAGACAAACTGAACAAAGTTCTGAGGTCGACCTCGTAAGGATAAGCATTCAGGTCTGTCTGCAGTTTACCTTTGCTCCTGCCCGCACTGCCATTCTCTCCACATTTATGTGTTTGTTTGTTTGTCTATCTAATCTTTTGGGTTTTTATTTCTAATGAGGTCGACCAGTTGTCTATTTATTATTTTTTTTACTACGCATCAAGCTGCGCTGCTTGTCTTTGCTCCTGTGTGCTCGCGCACTCTCGCCTTTCCCACTTATTTTTATTTTTGATTTATTTTTGATTTATTTTGTCAATTTTAAAAAAAAATACGCATCGTGCTGTGCTGTTTGTGTTTGCTTGAGTGCATTCGCGCGCTCTCGCTTCCTCCACTTTACAATTTTTTTGTTATTATTTATCTATTCCTGAGAGTTTATCTTATTTTTTATTTGTTTATTTAAATGAAGTCGACCAGTTGCCTGCCCTTCCTTCCATTATCCGTCACCGAGACAAACTGAACAAAGTTCTGAGGTCGACCTTGTAAAGATAAGCATTCAGGTCTGTCTGCTGTTTACCTTTGCTTCTGCGCGCACTGCCCTTCTCTCCACATTTATGTGTTTGTTTGTTTGTCTATCTAATCTTTTGGGTTTTTATTTCTAATGAGGTCGACCAGTTGTCTATTTATTATTTTTTTTTACTACGCATCAAGCTGCGCTGCTTGTGTTTGCTCCTGTGTGCTCGCGCACTCTCGCCTTTTCCACTTATTTTTATTTTTGATTTATTTTTGATTTATTTTGTCAAATTTAAAAAAAATACGCATCGTGCTGTGCTGTTTGTGTTTGCTTGAGTGCATTCGCGCGCTCTCGCTTTCTCCACTTTACAATTTTTTTGTTATTATTTATCTATTCCTGAGAGTTTATCTTATTTTTTATTTGTTTTTTTAAATGAAGTCGACCAGTTGCCTGCCCTTCCTTCCATTATCCGTCACCAAGACAAACTGAACAAAGTTCTGAGGTCGACCTTGTAAAGATAAGGATTCAGGTCTGTCTGCTGTTTACCTTTGCTCCTGCGCGCACTGCCCTTCTCTCCACATTTATGTGTTTGTTTCTTTGTCTATCTAATCTTTTGGGTTTTTATTTCTAATGAGGTCGACCAGTTGTCTATTTATTATTTTTTTTACTACGCATCAAGCTGCGCTGCTTGTCTTTACTCCTGTGTGCTCGCGCACTCTCGCCTTTTCCACTTATTTTTATTTTTGATTTATTTTTTATTTATTTTGTCAATTTAAAAAAAAAAATACGCATCGTGCTTTGCTGTTTGTGTTTGCTTGAGTGCATTCGCGCGCTCTCGCTTTCTCCACTTTACAATTTTTTTGTTATTATTTATCTATTCCTGAGAGTTTATCTTATTTTTTATTTGTTTATTTAAATGAAGTCGACCAGTTGCCTGCCCTTCCTTCCATTATCCGTCACCGAGACAAACTGAAGAAAGTTCTGAGATCGACCTTGTAAAGATAAGGATTCAGGTCTGTCTGCTGTTTACCTTTGCTCCTGCGCGCACTGCCCTGCTCTCCACATTTATGTGTTTGTTTGTTTGTCTATCTAATCTTTTGGGTTTTTATTTCTAATGAGGTCGACCAGTTGTCTATTTATTATTTTTTTTACTACGCATCAAGCTGCGCTGCTTGTCTTTGCTCCTGTGTGCTCGCGCACTCTCGCCTTTTCCACTTATTTTTATTTTTGGTTTATTTTTTATTTATTTTGTCAATTTTAAAAAAAAATACGCATCGTGCTTTGCTGTTTGTGTTTGCTTGAGTGCATTCGCGCGCTCTCGCTTTCTCCACTTTACAATTTTTTTGTTATTATTTATCTATTCCTGAGAGTTTATCTTATTTTTTATTTGTTTATTTAAATGAAGTCGACCAGTTGCCTGCCCTTCCTTCCATTATCCGTCACCGAGACAAACTGAACAAATTTGTGAGTTCGACCTTGTAAAGATGAGGATTCAGGTCTGTCTGCTGTTTACCTTTGCTCCTGCGCGCACTGCCCTTATCTCCACATTTATGTGTTTGTTTGTTTGTCTATCTAATCTTTTGGGTTTTTATTTCTAATGAGGTCGACCAGTTGTCTATTTATTATTTTTTTTACTACGCCTCATTTGCGCTGCTTGTGTTTGCTCCTGTGTGCTCGCGCACTCTCGCCTTTCCCACTTATTTTTATTTTTGATTTATTTTTGATTTATTTTGTCAATCTTAAAAAAAAATACGCATCGTGCTGTGCTGTTTTTGTTTGCTTGAGTGCATTGGCGCGCTCTCGCTTTCTCCACTTTACAAATTTTTTGTTGTTATTTATCTATTCCTGAGAGTTTATCTTATTTTTTATTTGTTTATTTAAATGAAGTCGACCAGTTGCCTGCCCTTCCTTCCATTATCCGTCACCGAGACAAACTGAACAAAGTTGTGAGGTCGACCCTGTAAAGATAAGGATTCAGGTCTGTCTGCTGTTTACCTTTGCTCCTGCGCGCACTGCCCTTCTCTCCACATTTATGTGTTTGTTTGTTTGTCTATCTAATCTTTTGGGTTTTTATTTCTAATGAGGTCGACCAGTTGTCTATTTATTATTTTTTTTACTACGCCTCATTTGCGCTGCTTGTGTTTGCTCCTGTGTGCTCGCGCACTCTCGCCTTTTCCACTTATTTTTATTTTTGATTTATTTTTGATTTATTTTTTCAATTTTAAAAAAAAAATACGCATCGTGCTGTGCTGTTTGTGTTTGCTTGAGTGCATTCGCGCGCTCTCGCTTTCTCCACTTTACAATTTTTTTGTTATTATTTATCTATTCCTGAGAGTTTATCTTATTTTTTATTTGTTTATTTAAATGAAGTCGACCAGTTGCCTGCCCTTCCTTCCATTATCCGTCACCGAGACAAACTGAACAAAGTTCTGAGGTCGACCTTGTAAAGATAAGCATTCAGGTCTGTCTGCAGTTTACCTTTGCTCCTGCGCGCACTGCCCTTCTCTCCACATTTATGTGTTTGTTTGTTTGTCTATCTAATCTTTTGGGTTTTTATTTCTAATGAGGTCGACCAGTAGTCTATTTATTATTTTTTTTACTACGCCTCATTTGCGCTGCTTGTGTTTGCTCCTGTGTGCTCGCGCACTCTCGCCTTTCCCACTTATTTTTATTTTTGATTTATTTTTGATTTATTTTGTCAATCTTAAAAAAAATACGCATCGTGCTATGCTGTTTTTGTTTGCTTGAGTGCATTCGCGCGCTCTCGCTTTCTCCACTCTACAAATTTTTTGTTATTATTTATCTATTCCTGAGAGTTTATCTTATTTTTTATTTGTTTATTTAAATGAAGTCGACCAGTTGCCTGCCCTTCCTTCCATTATCCGTCACCGAGACAAACTGAACAAAGTTGTGAGGTCGACCTTGTAAAGATAAGGATTCAGGTCTGTCTGCTGTTTACCTTTGCTCCTGCGCGCACTGCCCTTCTCTCCACATTTATGTGTTTGTTTGTTTGTCTATCTAATCTTTTGGGTTTTTATTTCTAATGAGGTCGACCAGTTGTCTATTTATTATTTTTTTTACTACGCCTCATTTGCGCTGCTTGTGTTTGCTCCTGTGTGCTCGCGCACTCTCGCCTTTTCCACTTATTTTTATTTTTGATTTATTTTTGATTTATTTTTTCAATTTTAAAAAAAAATACGCATCGTGCTGTGCTGTTTGTGTTTGCTTGAGT
Source organism: Perognathus longimembris pacificus (assembly GCF_023159225.1). NCBI lineage: Eukaryota > Metazoa > Chordata > Mammalia > Rodentia > Heteromyidae > Perognathus > Perognathus longimembris. The sequence goes on from NW_025956982.1 coordinate 38,126, forward strand.
GCATTCGCGCGCTCTCGCTTCTCCACTTTACAATTTTTATGTTATTATTTATCTATTCCTGAGAGTTTATCTTATTTTTTATTTGTTTATTTAAATGAAGTCGACCAGTTGCCTGCCCTTCCTTCCATTATCCGTCACGGAGACAAACTGAACAAAGTTCTGAGGTCGACCTTGTAAAGATAAGCATTCAGGTCTGTCTGCAGTTTACCTTTGCTCCTGCCCGCACTGCCATTCTCTCCACATTTATGTGTTTGTTTATTTGTCTATCTAATCTTTTGGGTTTTTATTTCTAATGAGGTCGACCAGTTGTCTATTTATTATTTTTTTTACTACGCATCAAGCTGCGCTGCTTGTCTTTGCTCCTGTGTGCTCGCGCACTCTCGCCTTTCCCACTTATTTTTATTTTTGATTTATTTTTGATTTATTTTGTCAATTTTAAAAAAAAAATACGCATCGTGCTGTGCTGTTTGTGTTTGCTTGAGTGCATTCGCGCGCTCTCGCTTCCTCCACTTTACAATTTTTTTGTTATTATTTATCTATTCCTGAGAGTTTATCTTATTTTTTATTTGTTTATTTAAATGAAGTCGACCAGTTGCCTGCCCTTCCTTCCATTATCCGTCACCGAGACAAACTGAACAAAGTTCTGAGGTCGACCTTGTAAAGATAAGCATTCAGGTCTGTCTGCTGTTTACCTTTGCTCCTGCGCGCACTGCCCTTCTCTCCACATTTATGTGTTTGTTTCTTTGTCTATCTAATCTTTTGGGTTTTTATTTCTAATGAGGTCGACCAGTTGTCTATTTATTATTTTTTTTACTACGCATCAAGCTGCGCTGCTTGTCTTTGCTCCTGTGTGCTCGCGCACTCCCGCCTTTTCCACTTATTTTTATTTTTGGTTCATTTTTTATTTATTTTGTCAATTTTAAAAAAAAATACGCATCGTGCTGTGCTGTTTGTGTTTGCTTGAGTGCATTCCCGCGCTCTCGCTTTCTCCATTTTACAATTTTTTTGTTATTATTTATCTATTCCTGAGAGTTTATCTTATTTTTTATTTGTTTATTTAAATGAAGTCGACCACTTGCCTGCCCTTCCTTCCATTATCCGTCACCGAGACAAACTGAACAAAGTTCTGAGGTCGACCTTGTAAAGATAAGCATTCAGGTCTGTCTGCTGTTTACCTTTGCTCCTGCCCGCACTGCCATTATCTCCACATTTATGTGTTTGTTTGTTTGTCTATCTAATCTTTTGGGTTTTTATTTCTAATGAGGTCGACCAGTTGTCTATTTATTATTTTTTTTACTACGCATCAAGCTGCGCTGCTTGTCTTTGCTCCTGTGTGCTCGCGCACTCTCGCCTTTCCCACTTATTTTTATTTTTGATTTATTTTTGATTTATTTTGTCAATTTAAAAAAAAATACGCATCGTGCTGTGCTGTTTGTGTTTGCTTGAGTGCATTCGCGCGCTCTCGCTTTCTCCACTTTACAATTTTTTTGTTATTATTTATCTATTCCTGAGAGTTTATCTTATTTTTATTTGTATATTTAAATGAAGTCGACCAGTTGCCTGCCCTTCCTTCCATTATCCGTCACCGAGACAAACTGAACAAAGTTCTGAGGTCGACCTTGTAAAGATAAGCATTCAGGTCTGTCTGCTGTTTACCTTTGCTCCTGCGCGCACTGCCCTTCTCTCCACATTTATGTGTTTGTTTGTTTGTCTATCTAATCTTTTGGGTTTTTATTTCTAATGAGGTCGACCAGTTGTCTATTTATTATTTTTTTAACTACGCATCAAGCTGCGCTGCTTGTCTTTGCTCCTGTGTGCTCGCGCACTCTCGTATTTTCCACTTATTTTTATTTTTGATTTATTTTGTCAATTTAAAAAAAAAATACGCATCGTGCTGTGCTGTTTGTGTTTGCTTGAGTGCATTCGCGCGCTCTCGCTTTCTCCACTTTAAAATTTTTTTTGTTATTATTTATCTATTCCTGAGAGTTTATCTTATTTTTTATTTGTTTATTTAAATGAAGTCGACCAGTTGCCTGCCCTTCCTTCCATTATCCGTCACCGAGACAAACTGAACAAAGTTCTGAGGTCGACCTTGTAAAGATAAGGATTCAGGTCTGTCTGCTGTTTACCTTTGCTCCTGCGCGCACTGCCCTTCTTTCCACATTTATGTGTTTGTTTGTTTGTCTATCTAATCTTTTGGGTTTTTATTTCTAATGAGGTCGACCAGTTGTCTATTTATTATTTTTTTTACTACTCATCAAGCTGCGCTGCTTGTCTTTGCTCCTGTGTGCTCGCGCACTCTTGCCTTTTCCACTTATTTTGATTTTTGATTTATTTTTGATTTATTTTGTCAATTTTAAAAAAAAAATACGCATCGTGCTGTGCTGTTTGTGTTTGCTTGAGTGCATTCGCGCTCTCGCTTTCTCCACTTTACAATTTTTATGTTATTATTTATCTATTCCTGAGAGTTTATCTTATTTTTTATTTGTTTATTTAAATGAAGTCGACCAGTTGCCTGCCCTTCCTTCCATTATCCGTCACGGAGACAAACTGAACAAAGTTCTGAGGTCGACCTTGTAAAGATAAGCATTCAGGTCTGTCTGCAGTTTACTTTTGCTCCTGCCCGCACTGCCATTCTCTCCACATTTATGTGTTTGTTTGTTTGTCTATCTAATCTTTTGGGTTTTTATTTCTAATGAGGTCGACCAGTTGTCTATTATTTTTTTTACTACGCATCAAGCTGCGCTGCTTGTCTTTGCTCCTGTGTGCTCGCGCACTCTCGCCTTTCCCACTTATTTTTATTTTTGATTTATTTTTGATTTATTTTGTCAATTTAAAAAAAAATACGCATCGTGCTGTGCTGTTTGTGTTTGCTTGAGTGCATTCGCGCGCTCTCGCTTTCTCCACTTTACAATTTTTTTGTTATTATTTATCTATTCCTGAGAGTTTATCTTATTTTTTATTTGTTTATTTAAATGAAGTCGACCAGTTGCCTGCCCTTCCTTCCATTATCCGTCACCGAGACAAACTAAACAAAGTTCTGAGGTCGACCTTGTAAAGATAAGCATTCAGGTCTGTCTGCTGTTTACCTTTGCTCCTGCGCGCACTGCCCTTCTCTCCACATTTATGTGTTTGTTTGTTTGTCTATCTAATCTTTTGGGTTTTTATTTCTAATGAGGTCGACCAGTTGTCTATTTATTATTTTTTTTACTACTCATCAAGCTGCGCTGCTTGTCTTTGCTCCTGTGTGCTCGCGCACTCTCGCCTTTTCCACTTATTTTTATTTTTGATTTATTTTTGATTTATTTTGTCAATTTAAAAAAAATACGCATCGTGCTGTGCTGTTTGTGTTTGCTTGAGTGCATTCGCGCGCTCTCGCTTTCTCCACTTTAAAATTTTTTTGTTATTATTTATCTATTCCTGAGAGTTTATCTTATTTTTATTTGTTTATTTACATGAAGTCGACCAGTTGCCTGCCCTTCCTTCCATTATCCGTCACCGAGACAAACTGAACAAAGTTCTGAGGTCGACCTTGTAAAGATAAGGATTCAGGTCTGTCTGCTGTTTACCTTTGCTCCTGCGCGCACTGCCCTTCTCTCCATATTTATGTGTTTGTTTGTTTGTCTATCTAATCTTTTGGGATTTATTTCTAATGAGGTCGACCAGTTGTCTATTTATTGTTTTTTTTACTACGCATCAAGCTGCGCTGCATGTCTTTGCTCCTGTGTGCTCGCGGACTCTCGCCTTTTCCACTTATTTTTATTTTTGATTTATTTTTGATTTATTTTGTCAATTTAAAAAAAAATACGCATCGTGCTGTGCTGTTTGTGTTTGCTTGAGTGCATTCGCGCGCTCTCGCGTTCTCCACTTTACAATTTTTTTGTTATTATTTATCTATTCCTGAGAGTTTATCTTATTTTTTATTTGTTTCTTTAAATGAAGTCGACCAGTTGCCTGCCCTTCCTTCCATTATCCGTCACCGAGACAAACTGAACAAAGTTCTGAGGTCGACCTTGTAGAGATAAGGATTCAGGTCTGTCTGCTGTTTACCTTTGCTCCTGCGCGCACAGCCCTTCTCTCCACATTTATGTGTTTGTTTGTTTGTCTATCTAATCTTTTGGGATTTTATTTCTAATGAGGTCGACCAGTTGTCTATTTATTATTTTTTTTACTACGCATCAAGCTGCGCTGCTTGTCTTTGCTCCTGTGTGCTCGCGCACTCTCGCCTTTTCCACTTATTTTTATTTTTGATTTATTTTTGATTTATTTTGTCAATTTAAAAAAAATACGCATCGTGCTGTGCTGTTTGTGTTTGCTTGAGTGCATTCGCGCGCTCTCGCTTTCTCCACTTTACAATTTTTTTGTTATTATTTATCTATTCCTGAGAGTTTATCTTATATTTTATTTGTTTATTTAAATGAAGTCGACCAGTTGCCTGCCCTTCCTTCCATTATCCGTCACCGAGACAAACTGAACAAGTACTGAGGTCGACCTTGTAAAGATAAGGATTCAGGTCTGTCTGCTGTTTACCTTTGCTCCTGCGCGCACTGCCCTTCTCTCCACATTTATGTGTTTGTTTGTTTGTCTATCTAATCTTTTGGGTTTTTATTTCTAATGAGGTCGACCAGTTGTCTATTTATTATTTTTTTTTACTACGCATCAAGCTGCGCTGCTTGTCTTTGCTCCTGTGTGCTCGCGCACTCTCGCCTTTTCCACTTATTTTTATTTTTGATTTATTTTGTCAATTTAAAAAAAAATACGCATCGTGCTGTCCTGTTTGTGTTTGCTTGAGTGCATTCGCGCGCTCTCGCTTTCTCCACTTTACAATTTTTTTGTTATTATTTATCTATTCCTGAGAGTTTATCTTATTTTTTATTTGTTTATTTAAATGAAGTCGACCAGTTGCCTGCCCTTCCTTCCATTATCCGTCACCGAGACAAACTGAACAAAGTTCTGAGGTCGACCTTGTAAAGATAAGGATTCAGGTCTGTCTGCTGTTTACCTTTGCTCCTGCGCGCACTGCCCTTCTCTCCACATTTATGTGTTTGTTTGTTTGTCTATCTAATCTTTTGGGTTTTTATTTCTAATGAGGTCGACCAGTTTTCTATTTATTATTTTTTTTTACTACGCATCAAGCTGCGCAGCTTGTCTTTGCTCCTGTTTGCTCGCGCACTCCCGCCTTTTCCACTTATTTTTATCTTTGATTTATTTTGTCAATTTAAAAAAAAATACGCATCGTGCTGTGCTGTTTGTGTTTGCTTGAGTGCATTCGCGCGCTCTCGCTTTCTCCACTTTACAATTTTTTTGTTATTATTTATCTATTCCTGAGAGTTTATCTTATTTTTTATTTGTTTATTTAAATGAAGTCGACCAGTTGCCTGCCCTTCCTTCCATTATCCGTCACCGAGACAAACTGAACAAATTCTGAGGTCGACCTTGTAAAGATAAGGATTCAGGTCTGTCTGCTGTTTACCTTTGCTCCTGCGCGCACTGCCAGTCTTTCCACATTTATGTGTTTGTTTGTTTGTCTATCTTATCTTTTGGGTTTTTATTTCTAATGAGGTCGACCAGTTGTCTATTTATTATTTTTTTTACTACGCCTCATTTGCGCTGCTTGTGTTTGCTCCTGTGTGCTCGCGCACTCTCGCCTTTCCCACTTATTTTTATTTTTGATTTATTTTTGATTTATTTTGTCAATCTTAAAAAAAAATACGCATCGTGCTGTGCTGTTTTTGTTTGCTTGAGTGCATTGGCGCGCTCTCGCTTTCTCCACTTTACAAATTTTTTGTTATTATTTATCTATTCCTGAGAGTTTATCTTATTTTTTATTTGTTTATTTAAATGAAGTCGACCAGTTGCCTGCCCTTCCTTCCATTATCCGTCACCGAGACAAACTGAACAAAGTTGTGAGGTCGACCTTGTAAAGATAAGGATTCAGGTCTGTCTGCTGTTTACCTTTGCTCCTGCGCGCACTGCCCTTCTCTCCACATTTATGTGTTTGTTTGTTTGTCTATCTAATCTTTTGGGTTTTTATTTCTAATGAGGTCGACCAGTTGTCTATTTATTATTTTTTTTACTACGCCTCATTTGCGCTGCTTGTGTTTGCTCCTGTGTGCTCGCGCACTCTCGCCTTTTCCACTTATTTTTATTTTTGATTTATTTTTGATTTATTTTTTCAATTTTAAAAAAAAAATACGCATCGTGCTGTGCTGTTTGTGTTTGCTTGAGTGCATTCGCGCGCCTCTCGCTTTCTCCACTTTACAATTTTTTTGTTATTATTTATCTATTCCTGAGAGTTTATCTTATTTTTTATTTGTTTATTTAAATGAAGTCGACCAGTTGCCTGCCCTTCCTTCCATTATCCGTCACCGAGACAAACTGAACAAAGTTGTGAGGTCGACCTTGTAAAGATAAGGATTCAGGTCTGTCTGCTGTTTACCTTTGCTCCTGCGCGCACTGCCCTTCTCTCCACATTTATGTGTTTGTTTGTTTGTCTATCTAATCTTTTGGGTTTTTATTTCTAATGAGGTCGACCAGTTGTCTATTTATTATTTTTTTTACTACGCCTCATTTGCGCTGCTTGTGTTTGCTCCTGTGTGCTCGCGCACTCTCGTCTTTTACACTTATTTTTATTTTTGATTTATTTTTGATTTATTTTGTCAATTTAAAAAAAAAATACGCATCGTGCTGTGCTGTTTGTGTTTGCTTGAGTGCATTCGAGCGCTCTCGCTTTCTCCACTTTACAATTTTTTTGTTATTATTTATCGATTCCTGAGAGGTTTATGTTATTTTTTATTTGTTTATTTAAATGAAGTCGACCAGTTGCCTGCCCTTCCTTCCATTATCCGTCACTGAGACAAACTGAACAAAGTTCTGAGGTCGACCATGTAAAGATGAGGATTCAGGTCTGTCTGCTGTTTACCTTTGCTCTTGCGCACACTGCCCTTCTTTCCACATTTATGTGTTTGTTTGTTTGTCTATCTAATCTTTTGGGTTTTTATTTCTAATGAGGTCGACCAGTTGTCTATTTATTATTTTTTTTTACTACGCATCAAGCTGCGCTGCTTGTCTTTGCTCCTGTGTGCTCGGGCACTCTCGGCTTTTCCACTTATTTTTATTTTTGATTTATTTTTGATTTATTTCGTCAATTTAAAAAAAAACGCATCGTGCTGTTCTGTATGTGTTTGCTTGAGTGCATTCGCGCGCTCTCGCTTTCTCCACTTTACAATTTTTTTTGTTATTATTTATCTATTCCTGAGAGTTTATCTTATTTTTTATTTGTTTATTTAAATGAAGTCGACCAGTTGCCTGCCCTTCCTTCCATTATCTGTCACCGAGACAAACTGAACAAAGTTCTGAGGTCGACCTTGTAAAGATAAGGATTCAGGTCTGTCTGCTGTTTACCTTTGCTCCTGCGCGCACTGCCCTTCTCTCCACATTTATGTGTTTGTTTGTTTGTGTATCTAATCTTTTGGGTTTTTATTTCTAATGAGGTCGACCAGTTGTCTATTTATTGTTTTTTTTTTACTACGCATCAAGCTGCGCTGCTTGTCTTTGCTCCTGTGTGCTCGCTCACTCTCGCCTTTTCCACTTATTTTTATTTTTGATTTATTTTTGATTTATTTTGTCAATTTTTAAAAAAATACGCATCGTGCTGTGCTGTTTGTGTTTACTTGAGTGCATTCGCGCCATCTCGCTTTCTCCACTTTACAATATTTTTGTTATTATTTATCTATTCCTGAGAGTTTATCTTATTTTTTATTTGTTTATTTAAATGAAGTCGACCAGTTGCCTGCCCTTCCTTCCATTATCCGTCACCGAGGACAAACTGAACAGAGTTCTGAGGTCGACCTTGTAAAGATAAGTATTCAGGTCTGTCTGCTGTTTACCTTTGGTCTTGCGTGCACAGCCCTTCTCTCCACATTTATGTGTTTGTTTGTTTGTCTATCTAATCTTTTGGGTTTTTATTTCTAATGAGGTCGACCAGTTGTCTATTTATTATTTTTTTTACTACGCATCAAGCTGCGCTGCTTGTCTTTGCTCCTGTGTGCTCGCGCACTCTCGCCTTTTCCACTTATTTTTATTTTTGTTTTATTTTTGATTTATTTTGTCAATTTAAAAAAAAATACGCATCGTGCTGTGCTGTTTGTGTTTGCTTGAGTGCATTCCCGCGCTCTCGCTTTCTCCACTTTACAATTTTTTTGTTATTATTTATCTATTCCTGAGAGTTTATCGTATTTTTTATTTGTTTATTTAAATGTAGTCGACCAGTTGCCTGCCTTCCTTCCATTATCCGTCACCGAGACAAACTGAACAAAGTTCTGAGGTCGACCTTGTAAAGATAAGGATTCAGGTCTGTCTGCTGTTTACCTTTCCTCCTGCGCGCACTGCCATTCTCTCCACATTTATGTGTTTGTTTGTTTGTCTATCTAATCTTTTGGGTTTTTATTTCTAATGAGGTCGACCAGTTGTCTATTTACTATTTTTTTTTACTAAGCATCAGCTGCGCTGCTTGTCCTTTGCTGCTGTGTGCTCGCGCACTCTCGTCTTTTACACTTATTTTTATTTTTGATTTATTTTTGATTTATTTTGTCAATTTAAAAAAAAATACGCATCGTGCTGTGCTGTTTGTGTTTGCTTGAGTGCATTCGCGCGCTCTCGCTTTCTCCACTTTACAATTTTTTTGTTATTATTTATCTATTCCTGAGAGTTTATCTTATATTTTATTTGTTTATTTAAATGAAGTCGACCAGTTGCCTGCCCTTCCTTCCATTATCCGTCACCGAGACAAACTGAACAAGTACTGAGGTCGACCTTGTAAAGATAAGGATTCAGGTCTGTCTGCTGTTTACCTTTGCTCCTGCGCGCACTGCCCTTCTCTCCACATTTATGTGTTTGTTTGTTTGTCTATCTAATCTTTTGGGTTTTTATTTCTAATGAGGTCGACCAGTTGTCTATTTATTATTTTTTTTTTACTACGCATCAAGCTGCGCTGCTTGTCTTTGCTCCTGTGTGCTCGCGCACTCTCGCCTTTTCCACTTATTTTTATTTTTGATTTATTTTGTCAATTTAAAAAAAAATACGCATCGTGCTGTCCTGTTTGTGTTTGCTTGAGTGCATTCGCGCGCTCTCGCTTTCTCCACTTTACAATTTTTTTGTTATTATTTATCTATTCCTGAGAGTTTATCTTATTTTTTATTTGTTTATTTAAATGAAGTCGACCAGTTGCCTGCCCTTCCTTCCATTATCCGTCACCGAGACAAACTGAACAAAGTTCTGAGGTCGACCTTGTAAAGATAAGGATTCAGGTCTGTCTGCTGTTTACCTTTGCTCCTGCGCGCACTGCCCTTCTCTCCACATTTATGTGTTTGTTTGTTTGTCTATCTAATCTTTTGGGTTTTTATTTCTAATGAGGTCGACCAGTTTTCTATTTATTATTTTTTTTACTACGCATCAAGCTGCGCAGCTTGTCTTTGCTCCTGTTTGCTCGCGCACTCGCCTTTTCCACTTATTTTTATCTTTGATTTATTTTGTCAATTTAAAAAAAAATACGCATCGTGCTGTGCTGTTTGTGTTTGCTTGAGTGCATTCGCGCGCTCTCGCTTTCTCCACTTTACAATTTTTTTGTTATTATTTATCTATTCCTGAGAGTTTATCTTATTTTTTATTTGTTTATTTAAATGAAGTCGACCAGTTGCCTGCCCTTCCTTCCATTATCCGTCACCGAGACAAACTGAACAAATTCTGAGGTCGACCTTGTAAAGATAAGGATTCAGGTCTGTCTGCTGTTTACCTTTGCTCCTGCGCGCACTGCCAGTCTTTCCACATTTATGTGTTTGTTTGTTTGTCTATCTTATCTTTTGGGTTTTTATTTCTAATGAGGTCGACCAGTTGTCTATTTATTATTTTTTTTTACTACGCCTCATTTGCGCTGCTTGTGTTTGCTCCTGTGTGCTCGCGCACTCTCGCCTTTCCCACTTATTTTTATTTTTGATTTATTTTTGATTTATTTTGTCAATCTTAAAAAAAAATACGCATCGTGCTGTGCTGTTTTTGTTTGCTTGAGTGCATTGGCGCGCTCTCGCTTTCTCCACTTTACAAATTTTTTGTTATTATTTTATCTATTCCTGAGAGTTTATCTTATTTTTTATTTGTTTATTTAAATGAAGTCGACCAGTTGCCTGCCCTTCCTTCCATTATCCGTCACCGAGACAAACTGAACAAAGTTGTGAGGTCGACCTTGTAAAGATAAGGATTCAGGTCTGTCTGCTGTTTACCTTTGCTCCTGCGCGCACTGCCCTTCTCTCCACATTTATGTGTTTTGTTTGTTTGTCTATCTAATCTTTTGGGTTTTTATTTCTAATGAGGTCGACCAGTTGTCTATTTATTATTTTTTTACTACGCCTCATTTGCGCTGCTTGTGTTTGCTCCTGTGTGCTCGCGCACTCTCGCCTTTTCCACTTATTTTTATTTTTGATTTATTTTTGATTTATTTTTTCAATTTTAAAAAAAAAATACGCATCGTGCTGTGCTGTTTGTGTTTGCTTGAGTGCATTCGCGCGCTCTCGCTTTCTCCACTTTACAATTTTTTTGTTATTATTTATCTATTCCTGAGAGTTTATCTTATTTTTTATTTGTTTATTTAAATGAAGTCGACCAGTTGCCTGCCCTTCCTTCCATTATCCGTCACCGAGACAAACTGAACAAAGTTGTGAGGTCGACCTTGTAAAGATAAGGATTCAGGTCTGTCTGCTGTTTACCTTTGCTCCTGCGCGCACTGCCCTTCTCTCCACATTTATGTGTTTGTTTGTTTGTCTATCTAATCTTTTGGGTTTTTATTTCTAATGAGGTCGACCAGTTGTCTATTTATTATTTTTTTTACTACGCCTCATTTGCGCTGCTTGTGTTTGCTCCTGTGTGCTCGCGCACTCTCGCCTTTTCCACTTATTTTTATTTTTGATTTATTTTTGATTTATTTTTTCAATTTTAAAAAAAAATACGCATCGTGCTGTGCTGTTTGTGTTTGCTTGAGTGCATTCGCGCGCTCTCGCTTCTCCACTTTACAATTTTTATGTTATTATTTATATATTCCTGAGAGTTTATCTTATTTTTTATTTGTTTATTTAAATGAAGTCGACCAGTTGCCTGCCCTTCCTTCCATTATCCGTCACGGAGACAAACTGAACAAAGTTCTAAGGTCGACCTTGTAAAGATAAGCATTCAGGTCTGTCTGCAGTTTACCTTTGCTCCTGCCCGCACTGCCATTCTCTCCACATTTATGTGTTTGTTTGTTTGTCTATCTAATCTTTTGGGTTTTTATTTCTAATGAGGTCGACCAGTTGTCTATTTATTATTTTTTTTACTACGCATCAAGCTGCGCTGCTTGTCTTTACTCCTGTGTGCTCGCGCACTCTCGCCTTTCCCACTTATTTTTATTTTTGATTTATTTTTGATTTATTTTGTCAATTTAAAAAAAAATACGCATCGTGCTGTGCTGTTTGTGTTTGCTTGAGTGCATTCGCGCGCTCTCGCTTCCTCCACTTTACAATTTTTTTGTTATTATTTATCTATTCCTGAGAGTTTATCTTATTTTTTATTTGTTTATTTAAATGAAGTCGACCAGTTGCCTGCCCTTCCTTCCATTATCCGTCACAGAGACAAACTGAACAAAGTTCTGAGGTCGACCTTGTAAAGATAAGCATTCAGGTCTGTCTGCTGTTTACCTTTGCTCCTGCGCGCACTGCCCTTCTCTCCACATTTATGTGTTTGTTTGTTTGTCTATCTAATCTTTTGGGTTTTTATTTCTAATGAGGTCGACCAGTTGTCTATTTATTATTTTTTTTACTACGCATCAAGCTGCGCTGCTTGTCTTTACTCCTGTGTGCTCGCGCACTCTCGCCTTTTCCACTTATTTTTATTTTTGATTTATTTTTTATTTATTTTGTCAATTTAAAAAAAAAAATACGCATCGTGCTTTGCTGTTTGTGTTTGCTTGAGTGCATTCGCGCGCTCTCGCTTTCTCCACTTTACAATTTTTTTGTTATTATTTATCTATTCCTGAGAGTTTATCTTATTTTTTATTTGTTTATTTAAATGAAGTCGACCACTTGCCTGCCCTTCCTTCCATTATCCGTCACCGAGACAAACTGAAGAAAGTTCTGAGGTCGACCTTGTAAAGATAAGGATTCACGTCTGTCTGCTGTTTACCTTTGCTCCTGCGCGCACTGCCCTGCTCTCCACATTTATGTGTTTGTTTGTTTGTCTATCTAATCTTTTGGGTTTTTATTTCTAATGAGGTCGACCAGTTGTCTATTTATTATTTTTTTTACTACGCATCAAGCTGCGCTGCTTGTCTTTGCTCCTGTGTGCTCGCGCACTCTCGCCTTTTCCACTTATTTTTATTTTTGGTTTATTTTTTATTTATTTTGTCAATTTTAAAAAAAAATACGCATCGTGCTGTGCTGTTTGTGTTTGCTTGAGTGCATTCGCGCGCTCTCGCTTTCTCCATTTTACAATTTTTTTGTTATTATTTATCTATTCCTGAGAGTTTATCTTATTTTTATTTGTTTATTTAAATGAAGTCGACCAGTTGCCTGCCCTTCCTTCCATTATCCATCACAGAGACAAACAAAACAAAGTTCTGAGGTCGACATTGTAAAGATAAGGATTCAGGTCTGTCTGCTGTTTACCTTTGCTCCTGCGCGCACTGCCCTGCTCTCCACATTTATGTGTTTGTTTGTTTGTCTATCTAATCTTTTGGGTGTTTATTTCTAATGAGGTCGACCAGTTGTCTATTTATTATTTTTTTTACTACGCATCAAGCTGCGCTGCTTGTGTTTGCTCCTGTGTGCTCGCGCACTCTCGCCTTTTCCACTTATTTTTATTTTTGGTTTATTTTTGATTTATTTTGTCAATTTTAAAAAAAATACGCATCGTGCTGTGCTGTTTGTGTTTGCTTGAGTGCATTCGCGCGCTCTCGCTTTCTCCACTTTACAATTTTTTTGTTATTATTTATCTATTCCTGAGAGTTTATCTTATTTTTTATTTGTTTATTTAAATGAAGTCGACCAGTTGCCTGCCCTTCCTTCCATTATCCGTCACCGAGACAAACTGAACAAATTCTGAGGTCGACCTTGTAAAGATAAGGATTCAGGTCTGTCTGCTGTTTACCTTTGCTCCTGCGCGCACTGCCAGTCTTTCCACATTTATGTGTTTGTTTGTTTGTCTATCTTATCTTTTGGGTTTTTATTTCTAATGAGGTCGACCAGTTGTCTATTTATTATTTTTTTTTACTACGCCTCATTTGCGCTGCTTGTGTTTGCTCCTGTGTGCTCGCGCACTCTCGCCTTTCCCACTTATTTTTATTTTTGATTTATTTTTGATTTATTTTGTCAATCTTAAAAAAAAATACGCATCGTGCTGTGCTGTTTTTGTTTGCTTGAGTGCATTGGCGCGCTCTCGCTTTCTCCACTTTACAAATTTTTTGTTATTATTTATCTATTCCTGAGAGTTTATCTTATTTTTTATTTGTTTATTTAAATGAAGTCGACCAGTTGCCTGCCCTTCCTTCCATTATCCGTCACCGAGACAAACTGAACAAAGTTGTGAGGTCGACCTTGTAAAGATAAGGATTCAGGTCTGTCTGCTGTTTACCTTTGCTCCTGCGCGCACTGCCCTTCTCTCCACATTTATGTGTTTGTTTGTTTGTCTATCTAATCTTTTGGGTTTTTATTTCTAATGAGGTCGACCAGTTGTCTATTTATTATTTTTTTTACTACGCCTCATTTTGCGCTGCTTGTGTTTGCTCCTGTGTGCTCGCGCACTCTCGCCTTTTCCACTTATTTTTATTTTTGATTTATTTTTGATTTATTTTTTCAATTTTAAAAAAAAAATACGCATCGTGCTGTGCTGTTTGTGTTTGCTTGAGTGCATTCGCGCGCTCTCGCTTTCTCCACTTTGCAATTTTTTTTGTTATTATTTATCTATTCCTGAGAGTTTATCTTATTTTTTATTTGTTTATTTAAATGAAGTCGAACAGTTGCCTGCCCTTCCTTCCATTATCCGTCACCGAGACAAACTGAACAAAGTTGTGAGGTCGACCTTGTAAAGATAAGGATTCAGGTCTGTCTGCTGTTTACCTTTGCTCCTGCGCGCACTGCCCTTCTCTCCACATTTATGTGTTTGTTTGTTTGTCTATCTAATCTTTTGGGTTTTTATTTCTAATGAGGTCGACCAGTTGTCTATTTATTATTTTTTTTACTACGCCTCATTTGCGCTGCTTGTGTTTGCTCCTGTGTGCTCGCGCACTCTCGCCTTTTCCACTTATTTTTATTTTTGATTTATTTTTGATTTATTTTTTCAATTTTAAAAAAAAAATACGCATCGTGCTGTGCTGTTTGTGTTTGCTTGAATGCATTCGCGCGCTCTCGCTTCTCCACTTTACAATTTTTATGTTATTATTTATATATTCCTGAGAGTTTATCTTATTTTTTATTTGTTTATTTAAATGAAGTCGACCAGTTGCCTGCCCTTCCTTCCATTATCCGTCACCGAGACAAACTGAACAAAGTTGTGAGGTCGACCTTGTAAAGATAAGGATTCAGGTCTGTCTGCTGTTTACCTTTGCTCCTGCGCGC
>NW_025956983.1:0-28849 GCF_023159225.1 Perognathus longimembris pacificus
AGAAAAAAGCTCATTTAGGACCTGCACTTACGAAGGGGGTAGGCAGCTGTATATCAGGGAGTAAACCTTCTGAGAATAAAAACAGCTGGAGCTTGTTAAGGTAATTACACAGGGGAAAGGATAATGTACTGGGAACTCCTCAGAAGAATCTGATTTGTGGTGAGGGCAGAGAGATAAAAGCTCATTTAGGAACGACATGAACATGCTGCGTAGGTAGCTGTTTATCAGTAAATATCTCCACTGAGATTAAGAAAAGCAGTAGCTTAATAAATTAAGTACTTCCTGGTATGGTTACTGTACTGGTAACTCCCCAAAAGAATCTGGATTGTGGTGAGGGAACAGAGAAAAAAGCTCATTTAGGACCTGCACTTACGAAGGGGGTAGGCAGCTGTATATCAGGGAGTAAACCTTCTGAGAATAAAAACAGCTGGAGCTTGTTAAGGTAATTACACAGGGGAAAGGATAATGTACTGGGAACTCCTCAGAAGAATCTGATTTGTGGTGAGGGCAGAGAGATAAAAGCTCATTTAGGAACGACATGAACATGCTGCGTAGGTAGCTGTTTATCAGTAAATATCTCCACTGAGATTAAGAAAAGCAGTAGCTTAATAAATTAAGTACTTCCTGGTATGGTTACTGTACTGGTAACTCCCCAAAAGAATCTGGATTGTGGTGAGGGAACAGAGAAAAAAGCTCATTTAGGACCTGCACTTACGAAGGGGGTAGGCAGCTGTATATCAGGGAGTAAACCTTCTGAGAATAAAAACAGCTGGAGCTTGTTAAGGTAATTACACAGGGGAAAGGATAATGTACTGGGAACTCCTCAGAAGAATCTGATTTGTGGTGAGGGCAGAGAGATAAAAGCTCATTTAGGAACGACATGAACATGCTGCGTAGGTAGCTGTTTATCAGTAAATATCTCCACTGAGATTAAGAAAAGCAGTAGCTTAATAAATTAAGTACTTCCTGGTATGGTTACTGTACTGGTAACTCCCCAAAAGAATCTGGATTGTGGTGAGGGAACAGAGAAAAAAGCTCATTTAGGACCTGCACTTACGAAGGGGGTAGGCAGCTGTATATCAGGGAGTAAACCTTCTGAGAATAAAAACAGCTGGAGCTTGTTAAGGTAATTACACAGGGGAAAGGATAATGTACTGGGAACTCCTCAGAAGAATCTGATTTGTGGTGAGGGCAGAGAGATAAAAGCTCATTTAGGAACGACATGAACATGCTGCGTAGGTAGCTGTTTATCAGTAAATATCTCCACTGAGATTAAGAAAAGCAGTAGCTTAATAAATTAAGTACTTCCTGGTATGGTTACTGTACTGGTAACTCCCCAAAAGAATCTGGATTGTGGTGAGGGAACAGAGAAAAAAGCTCATTTAGGACCTGCACTTACGAAGGGGGTAGGCAGCTGTATATCAGGGAGTAAACCTTCTGAGAATAAAAACAGCTGGAGCTTGTTAAGGTAATTACACAGGGGAAAGGATAATGTACTGGGAACTCCTCAGAAGAATCTGATTTGTGGTGAGGGCAGAGAGATAAAAGCTCATTTAGGAACGACATGAACATGCTGCGTAGGTAGCTGTTTATCAGTAAATATCTCCACTGAGATTAAGAAAAGCAGTAGCTTAATAAATTAAGTACTTCCTGGTATGGTTACTGTACTGGTAACTCCCCAAAAGAATCTGGATTGTGGTGAGGGAACAGAGAAAAAAGCTCATTTAGGACCTGCACTTACGAAGGGGGTAGGCAGCTGTATATCAGGGAGTAAACCTTCTGAGAATAAAAACAGCTGGAGCTTGTTAAGGTAATTACACAGGGGAAAGGATAATGTACTGGGAACTCCTCAGAAGAATCTGATTTGTGGTGAGGGCAGAGAGATAAAAGCTCATTTAGGAACGACATGAACATGCTGCGTAGGTAGCTGTTTATCAGTAAATATCTCCACTGAGATTAAGAAAAGCAGTAGCTTAATAAATTAAGTACTTCCTGGTATGGTTACTGTACTGGTAACTCCCCAAAAGAATCTGGATTGTGGTGAGGGAACAGAGAAAAAAGCTCATTTAGGACCTGCACTTACGAAGGGGGTAGGCAGCAGTATATCAGGGAGTAAACCTTCTGAGAATAAAAACAGCTGGAGCTTGTTAAGGTAATTACACAGGGGAAAGGATAATGTACTGGGAACTCCTCAGAAGAATCTGATTTGTGGTGAGGGCAGAGAGATAAAAGCTCATTTAGGAACGACATGAACATGCTGCGTAGGTAGCTGTTTATCAGTAAATATCTCCACTGAGATTAAGAAAAGCAGTAGCTTAATAAATTAAGTACTTCCTGGTATGGTTACTGTACTGGTAACTCCCCAAAAGAATCTGGATTGTGGTGAGGGAACAGAGAAAAAAGCTCATTTAGGACCTGCACTTACGAAGGGGGTAGGCAGCTGTATATCAGGGAGTAAACCTTCTGAGAATAAAAACAGCTGGAGCTTGTTAAGGTAATTACACAGGGGAAAGGATAATGTACTGGGAACTCCTCAGAAGAATCTGATTTGTGGTGAGGGCAGAGAGATAAAAGCTCATTTAGGAACGACATGAACATGCTGCGTAGGTAGCTGTTTATCAGTAAATATCTCCACTGAGATTAAGAAAAGCAGTAGCTTAATAAATTAAGTACTTCCTGGTATGGTTACTGTACTGGTAACTCCCCAAAAGAATCTGGATTGTGGTGAGGGAACAGAGAAAAAAGCTCATTTAGGACCTGCACTTACGAAGGGGGTAGGCAGCTGTATATCAGGGAGTAAACCTTCTGAGAATAAAAACAGCTGGAGCTTGTTAAGGTAATTACACAGGGGAAAGGATAATGTACTGGGAACTCCTCAGAAGAATCTGATTTGTGGTGAGGGCAGAGAGATAAAAGCTCATTTAGGAACGACATGAACATGCTGCGTAGGTAGCTGTTTATCAGTAAATATCTCCACTGAGATTAAGAAAAGCAGTAGCTTAATAAATTAAGTACTTCCTGGTATGGTTACTGTACTGGTAACTCCCCAAAAGAATCTGGATTGTGGTGAGGGAACAGAGAAAAAAGCTCATTTAGGACCTGCACTTACGAAGGGGGTAGGCAGCTGTATATCAGGGAGTAAACCTTCTGAGAATAAAAACAGCTGGAGCTTGTTAAGGTAATTACACAGGGGAAAGGATAATGTACTGGGAACTCCTCAGAAGAATCTGATTTGTGGTGAGGGCAGAGAGATAAAAGCTCATTTAGGAACGACATGAACATGCTGCGTAGGTAGCTGTTTATCAGTAAATATCTCCACTGAGATTAAGAAAAGCAGTAGCTTAATAAATTAAGTACTTCCTGGTATGGTTACTGTACTGGTAACTCCCCAAAAGAATCTGGATTGTGGTGAGGGAACAGAGAAAAAAGCTCATTTAGGACCTGCACTTACGAAGGGGGTAGGCAGCTGTATATCAGGGAGTAAACCTTCTGAGAATAAAAACAGCTGGAGCTTGTTAAGGTAATTACACAGGGGAAAGGATAATGTACTGGGAACTCCTCAGAAGAATCTGATTTGTGGTGAGGGCAGAGAGATAAAAGCTCATTTAGGAACGACATGAACATGCTGCGTAGGTAGCTGTTTATCAGTAAATATCTCCACTGAGATTAAGAAAAGCAGTAGCTTAATAAATTAAGTACTTCCTGGTATGGTTACTGTACTGGTAACTCCCCAAAAGAATCTGGATTGTGGTGAGGGAACAGAGAAAAAAGCTCATTTAGGACCTGCACTTACGAAGGGGGTAGGCAGCTGTATATCAGGGAGTAAACCTTCTGAGAATAAAAACAGCTGGAGCTTGTTAAGGTAATTACACAGGGGAAAGGATAATGTACTGGGAACTCCTCAGAAGAATCTGATTTGTGGTGAGGGCAGAGAGATAAAAGCTCGTTTAGGAACGACATGAACATGCTGCGTAGGTAGCTGTTTATCAGTAAATATCTCCACTGAGATTAAGAAAAGCAGTAGCTTAATAAATTAAGTACTTCCTTGGTATGGTTACTGTACTGGTAACTCCCCAAAAGAATCTGGATTGTGGTGAGGGAACAGAGAAAAAAGCTCATTTAGGACCTGCACTTACGAAGGGGGTAGGCAGCAGTATATCAGGGAGTAAACCTTCTGAGAATAAAAACAGCTGGAGCTTGTTAAGGTAATTACACAGGGGAAAGGATAATGTACTGGGAACTCCTCAGAAGAATCTGATTTGTGGTGAGGGCAGAGAGATAAAAGCTCATTTAGGAACGACATGAACATGCTGCGTAGGTAGCTGTTTATCAGTAAATATCTCCACTGAGATTAAGAAAAGCAGTAGCTTAATAAATTAAGTACTTCCTGGTATGGTTACTGTACTGGTAACTCCCCAAAAGAATCTGGATTGTGGTGAGGGAAGAGAGAAAAAAGCTCATTTAGGACCTGCACTTACGAAGGGGGTAGGCAGCTGTATATCAGGGAGTAAACCTTCTGAGAATAAAAACAGCTGGAGCTTGTTAAGGTAATTACACAGGGGAAAGGATAATGTACTGGGAACTCCTCAGAAGAATCTGATTTGTGGTGAGGGCAGAGAGATAAAAGCTCATTTAGGAACGACATGAACATGCTGCGTAGGTAGCTGTTTATCAGTAAATATCTCCACTGAGATTAAGAAAAGCAGTAGCTTAATAAATTAAGTACTTCCTGGTATGGTTACTGTACTGGTAACTCCCCAAAAGAATCTGGATTGTGGTGAGGGAACAGAGAAAAAAGCTCATTTAGGACCTGCACTTACGAAGGGGGTAGGCAGCTGTATATCAGGGAGTAAACCTTCTGAGAATAAAAACAGCTGGAGCTTGTTAAGGTAATTACACAGGGGAAAGGATAATGTACTGGGAACTCCTCAGAAGAATCTGATTTGTGGTGAGGGCAGAGAGATAAAAGCTCATTTAGGAACGACATGAACATGCTGCGTAGGTAGCTGTTTATCAGTAAATATCTCCACTGAGATTAAGAAAAGCAGTAGCTTAATAAATTAAGTACTTCCTGGTATGGTTACTGTACTGGTAACTCCCCAAAAGAATCTGGATTGTGGTGAGGGAACAGAGAAAAAAGCTCATTTAGGACCTGCACTTACGAAGGGGGTAGGCAGCTGTATATCAGGGAGTAAACCTTCTGAGAATAAAAACAGCTGGAGCTTGTTAAGGTAATTACACAGGGGAAAGGATAATGTACTGGGAACTCCTCAGAAGAATCTGATTTGTGGTGAGGGCAGAGAGATAAAAGCTCATTTAGGAACGACATGAACATGCTGCGTAGGTAGCTGTTTATCAGTAAATATCTCCACTGAGATTAAGAAAAGCAGTAGCTTAATAAATTAAGTACTTCCTGGTATGGTTACTGTACTGGTAACTCCCCAAAAGAATCTGGATTGTGGTGAGGGAACAGAGAAAAAAGCTCATTTAGGACCTGCACTTACGAAGGGGGTAGGCAGCTGTATATCAGGGAGTAAACCTTCTGAGAATAAAAACAGCTGGAGCTTGTTAAGGTAATTACACAGGGGAAAGGATAATGTACTGGGAACTCCTCAGAAGAATCTGATTTGTGGTGAGGGCAGAGAGATAAAAGCTCATTTAGGAACGACATGAACATGCTGCGTAGGTAGCTGTTTATCAGTAAATATCTCCACTGAGATTAAGAAAAGCAGTAGCTTAATAAATTAAGTACTTCCTGGTATGGTTACTGTACTGGTAACTCCCCAAAAGAATCTGGATTGTGGTGAGGGAACAGAGAAAAAAGCTCATTTAGGACCTGCACTTACGAAGGGGGTAGGCAGCTGTATATCAGGGAGTAAACCTTCTGAGAATAAAAACAGCTGGAGCTTGTTAAGGTAATTACACAGGGGAAAGGATAATGTACTGGGAACTCCTCAGAAGAATCTGATTTGTGGTGAGGGCAGAGAGATAAAAGCTCATTTAGGAACGACATGAACATGCTGCGTAGGTAGCTGTTTATCAGTAAATATCTCCACTGAGATTAAGAAAAGCAGTAGCTTAATAAATTAAGTAATTCCTGGTATGGTTACTGTACTGGTAACTCCCCAAAAGAATCTGGATTGTGGTGAGGGAACAGAGAAAAAAGCTCATTTAGGACCTGCACTTACGAAGGGGGTAGGCAGCTGTATATCAGGGAGTAAACCTTCTGAGAATAAAAACAGCTGGAGCTTGTTAAGGTAATTACACAGGGGAAAGGATAATGTACTGGGAACTCCTCAGAAGAATCTGATTTGTGGTGAGGGCAGAGAGATAAAAGCTCATTTAGGAACGACATGAACATGCTGCGTAGGTAGCTGTTTATCAGTAAATATCTCCACTGAGATTAAGAAAAGCAGTAGCTTAATAAATTAAGTACTTCCTGGTATGGTTACTGTACTGGTAACTCCCCAAAAGAATCTGGATTGTGGTGAGGGAACAGAGAAAAAAGCTCATTTAGGACCTGCACTTACGAAGGGGGTAGGCAGCTGTATATCAGGGAGTAAACCTTCTGAGAATAAAAACAGCTGGAGCTTGTTAAGGTAATTACACAGGGGAAAGGATAATGTACTGGGAACTCCTCAGAAGAATCTGATTTGTGGTGAGGGCAGAGAGATAAAAGCTCATTTAGGAACGACATGAACATGCTGCGTAGGTAGCTGTTTATCAGTAAATATCTCCACTGAGATTAAGAAAAGCAGTAGCTTAATAAATTAAGTACTTCCTGGTATGGTTACTGTACTGGTAACTCCCCAAAAGAATCTGGATTGTGGTGAGGGAACAGAGAAAAAAGCTCATTTAGGACCTGCACTTACGAAGGGGGTAGGCAGCTGTATATCAGGGAGTAAACCTTCTGAGAATAAAAACAGCTGGAGCTTGTTAAGGTAATTACACAGGGGAAAGGATAATGTACTGGGAACTCCTCAGAAGAATCTGATTTGTGGTGAGGGCAGAGAGATAAAAGCTCATTTAGGAACGACATGAACATGCTGCGTAGGTAGCTGTTTATCAGTAAATATCTCCACTGAGATTAAGAAAAGCAGTAGCTTAATAAATTAAGTACTTCCTGGTATGGTTACTGTACTGGTAACTCCCCAAAAGAATCTGGATTGTGGTGAGGGAACAGAGAAAAAAGCTCATTTAGGACCTGCACTTACGAAGGGGGTAGGCAGCTGTATATCAGGGAGTAAACCTTCTGAGAATAAAAACAGCTGGAGCTTGTTAAGGTAATTACACAGGGGAAAGGATAATGTACTGGGAACTCCTCAGAAGAATCTGATTTGTGGTGAGGGCAGAGAGATAAAAGCTCATTTAGGAACGACATGAACATGCTGCGTAGGTAGCTGTTTATCAGTAAATATCTCCACTGAGATTAAGAAAAGCAGTAGCTTAATAAATTAAGTACTTCCTGGTATGGTTACTGTACTGGTAACTCCCCAAAAGAATCTGGATTGTGGTGAGGGAACAGAGAAAAAAGCTCATTTAGGACCTGCACTTACGAAGGGGGTAGGCAGCTGTATATCAGGGAGTAAACCTTCTGAGAATAAAAACAGCTGGAGCTTGTTAAGGTAATTACACAGGGGAAAGGATAATGTACTGGGAACTCCTCAGAAGAATCTGATTTGTGGTGAGGGCAGAGAGATAAAAGCTCATTTAGGAACGACATGAACATGCTGCGTAGGTAGCTGTTTATCAGTAAATATCTCCACTGAGATTAAGAAAAGCAGTAGCTTAATAAATTAAGTACTTCCTGGTATGGTTACTGTACTGGTAACTCCCCAAAAGAATCTGGATTGTGGTGAGGGAACAGAGAAAAAAGCTCATTTAGGACCTGCACTTACGAAGGGGGTAGGCAGCTGTATATCAGGGAGTAAACCTTCTGAGAATAAAAACAGCTGGAGCTTGTTAAGGTAATTACACAGGGGAAAGGATAATGTACTGGGAACTCCTCAGAAGAATCTGATTTGTGGTGAGGGCAGAGAGATAAAAGCTCATTTAGGAACGACATGAACATGCTGCGTAGGTAGCTGTTTATCAGTAAATATCTCCACTGAGATTAAGAAAAGCAGTAGCTTAATAAATTAAGTACTTCCTGGTATGGTTACTGTACTGGTAACTCCCCAAAAGAATCTGGATTGTGGTGAGGGAACAGAGAAAAAAGCTCATTTAGGACCTGCACTTACGAAGGGGGTAGGCAGCTGTATATCAGGGAGTAAACCTTCTGAGAATAAAAACAGCTGGAGCTTGTTAAGGTAATTACACAGGGGAAAGGATAATGTACTGGGAACTCCTCAGAAGAATCTGATTTGTGGTGAGGGCAGAGAGATAAAAGCTCATTTAGGAACGACATGAACATGCTGCGTAGGTAGCTGTTTATCAGTAAATATCTCCACTGAGATTAAGAAAAGCAGTAGCTTAATAAATTAAGTACTTCCTGGTATGGTTACTGTACTGGTAACTCCCCAAAAGAATCTGGATTGTGGTGAGGGAACAGAGAAAAAAGCTCATTTAGGACCTGCACTTACGAAGGGGGTAGGCAGCTGTATATCAGGGAGTAAACCTTCTGAGAATAAAAACAGCTGGAGCTTGTTAAGGTAATTACACAGGGGAAAGGATAATGTACTGGGAACTCCTCAGAAGAATCTGATTTGTGGTGAGGGCAGAGAGATAAAAGCTCATTTAGGAACGACATGAACATGCTGCGTAGGTAGCTGTTTATCAGTAAATATCTCCACTGAGATTAAGAAAAGCAGTAGCTTAATAAATTAAGTACTTCCTGGTATGGTTACTGTACTGGTAACTCCCCAAAAGAATCTGGATTGTGGTGAGGGAACAGAGAAAAAAGCTCATTTAGGACCTGCACTTACGAAGGGGGTAGGCAGCTGTATATCAGGGAGTAAACCTTCTGAGAATAAAAACAGCTGGAGCTTGTTAAGGTAATTACACAGGGGAAAGGATAATGTACTGGGAACTCCTCAGAAGAATCTGATTTGTGGTGAGGGCAGAGAGATAAAAGCTCATTTAGGAACGACATGAACATGCTGCGTAGGTAGCTGTTTATCAGTAAATATCTCCACTGAGATTAAGAAAAGCAGTAGCTTAATAAATTAAGTACTTCCTGGTATGGTTACTGTACTGGTAACTCCCCAAAAGAATCTGGATTGTGGTGAGGGAACAGAGAAAAAAGCTCATTTAGGACCTGCACTTACGAAGGGGGTAGGCAGCTGTATATCAGGGAGTAAACCTTCTGAGAATAAAAACAGCTGGAGCTTGTTAAGGTAATTACACAGGGGAAAGGATAATGTACTGGGAACTCCTCAGAAGAATCTGATTTGTGGTGAGGGCAGAGAGATAAAAGCTCATTTAGGAACGACATGAACATGCTGCGTAGGTAGCTGTTTATCAGTAAATATCTCCACTGAGATTAAGAAAAGCAGTAGCTTAATAAATTAAGTACTTCCTGGTATGGTTACTGTACTGGTAACTCCCCAAAAGAATCTGGATTGTGGTGAGGGAACAGAGAAAAAAGCTCATTTAGGACCTGCACTTACGAAGGGGGTAGGCAGCTGTATATCAGGGAGTAAACCTTCTGAGAATAAAAACAGCTGGAGCTTGTTAAGGTAATTACACAGGGGAAAGGATAATGTACTGGGAACTCCTCAGAAGAATCTGATTTGTGGTGAGGGCAGAGAGATAAAAGCTCATTTAGGAACGACATGAACATGCTGCGTAGGTAGCTGTTTATCAGTAAATATCTCCACTGAGATTAAGAAAAGCAGTAGCTTAATAAATTAAGTACTTCCTGGTATGGTTACTGTACTGGTAACTCCCCAAAAGAATCTGGATTGTGGTGAGGGAACAGAGAAAAAAGCTCATTTAGGACCTGCACTTACGAAGGGGGTAGGCAGCTGTATATCAGGGAGTAAACCTTCTGAGAATAAAAACAGCTGGAGCTTGTTAAGGTAATTACACAGGGGAAAGGATAATGTACTGGGAACTCCTCAGAAGAATCTGATTTGTGGTGAGGGCAGAGAGATAAAAGCTCATTTAGGAACGACATGAACATGCTGCGTAGGTAGCTGTTTATCAGTAAATATCTCCACTGAGATTAAGAAAAGCAGTAGCTTAATAAATTAAGTACTTCCTGGTATGGTTACTGTACTGGTAACTCCCCAAAAGAATCTGGATTGTGGTGAGGGAACAGAGAAAAAAGCTCATTTAGGACCTGCACTTACGAAGGGGGTAGGCAGCTGTATATCAGGGAGTAAACCTTCTGAGAATAAAAACAGCTGGAGCTTGTTAAGGTAATTACACAGGGGAAAGGATAATGTACTGGGAACTCCTCAGAAGAATCTGATTTGTGGTGAGGGCAGAGAGATAAAAGCTCATTTAGGAACGACATGAACATGCTGCGTAGGTAGCTGTTTATCAGTAAATATCTCCACTGAGATTAAGAAAAGCAGTAGCTTAATAAATTAAGTACTTCCTGGTATGGTTACTGTACTGGTAACTCCCCAAAAGAATCTGGATTGTGGTGAGGGAACAGAGAAAAAAGCTCATTTAGGACCTGCACTTACGAAGGGGGTAGGCAGCTGTATATCAGGGAGTAAACCTTCTGAGAATAAAAACAGCTGGAGCTTGTTAAGGTAATTACACAGGGGAAGGATAATGTACTGGGAACTCCTCAGAAGAATCTGATTTGTGGTGAGGGCAGAGAGATAAAAGCTCATTTAGGAACGACATGAACATGCTGCGTAGGTAGCTGTTTATCAGTAAATATCTCCACTGAGATTAAGAAAAGCAGTAGCTTAATAAATTAAGTACTTCCTGGTATGGTTACTGTACTGGTAACTCCCCAAAAGAATCTGGATTGTGGTGAGGGAACAGAGAAAAAAGCTCATTTAGGACCTGCACTTACGAAGGGGGTAGGCAGCTGTATATCAGGGAGTAAACCTTCTGAGAATAAAAACAGCTGGAGCTTGTTAAGGTAATTACACAGGGGAAAGGATAATGTACTGGGAACTCCTCAGAAGAATCTGATTTGTGGTGAGGGCAGAGAGATAAAAGCTCATTTAGGAACGACATGAACATGCTGCGTAGGTAGCTGTTTATCAGTAAATATCTCCACTGAGATTAAGAAAAGCAGTAGCTTAATAAATTAAGTACTTCCTGGTATGGTTACTGTACTGGTAACTCCCCAAAAGAATCTGGATTGTGGTGAGGGAACAGAGAAAAAAGCTCATTTAGGACCTGCACTTACGAAGGGGGTAGGCAGCTGTATATCAGGGAGTAAACCTTCTGAGAATAAAAACAGCTGGAGCTTGTTAAGGTAATTACACAGGGGAAAGGATAATGTACTGGGAACTCCTCAGAAGAATCTGATTTGTGGTGAGGGCAGAGAGATAAAAGCTCATTTAGGAACGACATGAACATGCTGCGTAGGTAGCTGTTTATCAGTAAATATCTCCACTGAGATTAAGAAAAGCAGTAGCTTAATAAATTAAGTACTTCCTGGTATGGTTACTGTACTGGTAACTCCCCAAAAGAATCTGGATTGTGGTGAGGGAACAGAGAAAAAGCTCATTTAGGACCTGCACTTACGAAGGGGGTAGGCAGCTGTATATCAGGGAGTAAACCTTCTGAGAATAAAAACAGCTGGAGCTTGTTAAGGTAATTACACAGGGGAAAGGATAATGTACTGGGAACTCCTCAGAAGAATCTGATTTGTGGTGAGGGCAGAGAGATAAAAGCTCATTTAGGAACGACATGAACATGCTGCGTAGGTAGCTGTTTATCAGTAAATATCTCCACTGAGATTAAGAAAAGCAGTAGCTTAATAAATTAAGTACTTCCTGGTATGGTTACTGTACTGGTAACTCCCCAAAAGAATCTGGATTGTGGTGAGGGAACAGAGAAAAAAGCTCATTTAGGACCTGCACTTACGAAGGGGGTAGGCAGCTGTATATCAGGGAGTAAACCTTCTGAGAATAAAAACAGCTGGAGCTTGTTAAGGTAATTACACAGGGGAAAGGATAATGTACTGGGAACTCCTCAGAAGAATCTGATTTGTGGTGAGGGCAGAGAGATAAAAGCTCATTTAGGAACGACATGAACATGCTGCGTAGGTAGCTGTTTATCAGTAAATATCTCCACTGAGATTAAGAAAAGCAGTAGCTTAATAAATTAAGTACTTCCTGGTATGGTTACTGTACTGGTAACTCCCCAAAAGAATCTGGATTGTGGTGAGGGAACAGAGAAAAAAGCTCATTTAGGACCTGCACTTACGAAGGGGGTAGGCAGCTGTATATCAGGGAGTAAACCTTCTGAGAATAAAAACAGCTGGAGCTTGTTAAGGTAATTACACAGGGGAAAGGATAATGTACTGGGAACTCCTCAGAAGAATCTGATTTGTGGTGAGGGCAGAGAGATAAAAGCTCATTTAGGAACGACATGAACATGCTGCGTAGGTAGCTGTTTATCAGTAAATATCTCCACTGAGATTAAGAAAAGCAGTAGCTTAATAAATTAAGTACTTCCTGGTATGGTTACTGTACTGGTAACTCCCCAAAAGAATCTGGATTGTGGTGAGGGAACAGAGAAAAAAGCTCATTTAGGACCTGCACTTACGAAGGGGGTAGGCAGCTGTATATCAGGGAGTAAACCTTCTGAGAATAAAAACAGCTGGAGCTTGTTAAGGTAATTACACAGGGGAAAGGATAATGTACTGGGAACTCCTCAGAAGAATCTGATTTGTGGTGAGGGCAGAGAGATAAAAGCTCATTTAGGAACGACATGAACATGCTGCGTAGGTAGCTGTTTATCAGTAAATATCTCCACTGAGATTAAGAAAAGCAGTAGCTTAATAAATTAAGTACTTCCTGGTATGGTTACTGTACTGGTAACTCCCCAAAAGAATCTGGATTGTGGTGAGGGAACAGAGAAAAAAGCTCATTTAGGACCTGCACTTACGAAGGGGGTAGGCAGCTGTATATCAGGGAGTAAACCTTCTGAGAATAAAAACAGCTGGAGCTTGTTAAGGTAATTACACAGGGGAAAGGATAATGTACTGGGAACTCCTCAGAAGAATCTGATTTGTGGTGAGGGCAGAGAGATAAAAGCTCATTTAGGAACGACATGAACATGCTGCGTAGGTAGCTGTTTATCAGTAAATATCTCCACTGAGATTAAGAAAAGCAGTAGCTTAATAAATTAAGTACTTCCTGGTATGGTTACTGTACTGGTAACTCCCCAAAAGAATCTGGATTGTGGTGAGGGAACAGAGAAAAAAGCTCATTTAGGACCTGCACTTACGAAGGGGGTAGGCAGCTGTATATCAGGGAGTAAACCTTCTGAGAATAAAAACAGCTGGAGCTTGTTAAGGTAATTACACAGGGGAAAGGATAATGTACTGGGAACTCCTCAGAAGAATCTGATTTGTGGTGAGGGCAGAGAGATAAAAGCTCATTTAGGAACGACATGAACATGCTGCGTAGGTAGCTGTTTATCAGTAAATATCTCCACTGAGATTAAGAAAAGCAGTAGCTTAATAAATTAAGTACTTCCTGGTATGGTTACTGTACTGGTAACTCCCCAAAAGAATCTGGATTGTGGTGAGGGAACAGAGAAAAAAGCTCATTTAGGACCTGCACTTACGAAGGGGGTAGGCAGCTGTATATCAGGGAGTAAACCTTCTGAGAATAAAAACAGCTGGAGCTTGTTAAGGTAATTACACAGGGGAAAGGATAATGTACTGGGAACTCCTCAGAAGAATCTGATTTGTGGTGAGGGCAGAGAGATAAAAGCTCATTTAGGAACGACATGAACATGCTGCGTAGGTAGCTGTTTATCAGTAAATATCTCCACTGAGATTAAGAAAAGCAGTAGCTTAATAAATTAAGTACTTCCTGGTATGGTTACTGTACTGGTAACTCCCCAAAAGAATCTGGATTGTGGTGAGGGAACAGAGAAAAAAGCTCATTTAGGACCTGCACTTACGAAGGGGGTAGGCAGCTGTATATCAGGGAGTAAACCTTCTGAGAATAAAAACAGCTGGAGCTTGTTAAGGTAATTACACAGGGGAAAGGATAATGTACTGGGAACTCCTCAGAAGAATCTGATTTGTGGTGAGGGCAGAGAGATAAAAGCTCATTTAGGAACGACATGAACATGCTGCGTAGGTAGCTGTTTATCAGTAAATATCTCCACTGAGATTAAGAAAAGCAGTAGCTTAATAAATTAAGTACTTCCTGGTATGGTTACTGTACTGGTAACTCCCCAAAAGAATCTGGATTGTGGTGAGGGAACAGAGAAAAAAGCTCATTTAGGACCTGCACTTACGAAGGGGGTAGGCAGCTGTATATCAGGGAGTAAACCTTCTGAGAATAAAAACAGCTGGAGCTTGTTAAGGTAATTACACAGGGGAAAGGATAATGTACTGGGAACTCCTCAGAAGAATCTGATTTGTGGTGAGGGCAGAGAGATAAAAGCTCATTTAGGAACGACATGAACATGCTGCGTAGGTAGCTGTTTATCAGTAAATATCTCCACTGAGATTAAGAAAAGCAGTAGCTTAATAAATTAAGTACTTCCTGGTATGGTTACTGTACTGGTAACTCCCCAAAAGAATCTGGATTGTGGTGAGGGAACAGAGAAAAAAGCTCATTTAGGACCTGCACTTACGAAGGGGGTAGGCAGCTGTATATCAGGGAGTAAACCTTCTGAGAATAAAAACAGCTGGAGCTTGTTAAGGTAATTACACAGGGGAAAGGATAATGTACTGGGAACTCCTCAGAAGAATCTGATTTGTGGTGAGGGCAGAGAGATAAAAGCTCATTTAGGAACGACATGAACATGCTGCGTAGGTAGCTGTTTATCAGTAAATATCTCCACTGAGATTAAGAAAAGCAGTAGCTTAATAAATTAAGTACTTCCTGGTATGGTTACTGTACTGGTAACTCCCCAAAAGAATCTGGATTGTGGTGAGGGAACAGAGAAAAAAGCTCATTTAGGACCTGCACTTACGAAGGGGGTAGGCAGCTGTATATCAGGGAGTAAACCTTCTGAGAATAAAAACAGCTGGAGCTTGTTAAGGTAATTACACAGGGGAAAGGATAATGTACTGGGAACTCCTCAGAAGAATCTGATTTGTGGTGAGGGCAGAGAGATAAAAGCTCATTTAGGAACGACATGAACATGCTGCGTAGGTAGCTGTTTATCAGTAAATATCTCCACTGAGATTAAGAAAAGCAGTAGCTTAATAAATTAAGTACTTCCTGGTATGGTTACTGTACTGGTAACTCCCCAAAAGAATCTGGATTGTGGTGAGGGAACAGAGAAAAAAGCTCATTTAGGACCTGCACTTACGAAGGGGGTAGGCAGCTGTATATCAGGGAGTAAACCTTCTGAGAATAAAAACAGCTGGAGCTTGTTAAGGTAATTACACAGGGGAAAGGATAATGTACTGGGAACTCCTCAGAAGAATCTGATTTGTGGTGAGGGCAGAGAGATAAAAGCTCATTTAGGAACGACATGAACATGCTGCGTAGGTAGCTGTTTATCAGTAAATATCTCCACTGAGATTAAGAAAAGCAGTAGCTTAATAAATTAAGTACTTCCTGGTATGGTTACTGTACTGGTAACTCCCCAAAAGAATCTGGATTGTGGTGAGGGAACAGAGAAAAAAGCTCATTTAGGACCTGCACTTACGAAGGGGGTAGGCAGCTGTATATCAGGGAGTAAACCTTCTGAGAATAAAAACAGCTGGAGCTTGTTAAGGTAATTACACAGGGGAAAGGATAATGTACTGGGAACTCCTCAGAAGAATCTGATTTGTGGTGAGGGCAGAGAGATAAAAGCTCATTTAGGAACGACATGAACATGCTGCGTAGGTAGCTGTTTATCAGTAAATATCTCCACTGAGATTAAGAAAAGCAGTAGCTTAATAAATTAAGTACTTCCTGGTATGGTTACTGTACTGGTAACTCCCCAAAAGAATCTGGATTGTGGTGAGGGAACAGAGAAAAAAGCTCATTTAGGACCTGCACTTACGAAGGGGGTAGGCAGCTGTATATCAGGGAGTAAACCTTCTGAGAATAAAAACAGCTGGAGCTTGTTAAGGTAATTACACAGGGGAAAGGATAATGTACTGGGAACTCCTCAGAAGAATCTGATTTGTGGTGAGGGCAGAGAGATAAAAGCTCATTTAGGAACGACATGAACATGCTGCGTAGGTAGCTGTTTATCAGTAAATATCTCCACTGAGATTAAGAAAAGCAGTAGCTTAATAAATTAAGTACTTCCTGGTATGGTTACTGTACTGGTAACTCCCCAAAAGAATCTGGATTGTGGTGAGGGAACAGAGAAAAAAGCTCATTTAGGACCTGCACTTACGAAGGGGGTAGGCAGCTGTATATCAGGGAGTAAACCTTCTGAGAATAAAAACAGCTGGAGCTTGTTAAGGTAATTACACAGGGGAAAGGATAATGTACTGGGAACTTCAGAAGAATCTGATTTGTGGTGAGGGCAGAGAGATAAAAGCTCATTTAGGAACGACATGAACATGCTGCGTAGGTAGCTGTTTATCAGTAAATATCTCCACTGAGATTAAGAAAAGCAGTAGCTTAATAAATTAAGTACTTCCTGGTATGGTTACTGTACTGGTAACTCCCCAAAAGAATCTGGATTGTGGTGAGGGAACAGAGAAAAAAGCTCATTTAGGACCTGCACTTACGAAGGGGGTAGGCAGCTGTATATCAGGGAGTAAACCTTCTGAGAATAAAAACAGCTGGAGCTTGTTAAGGTAATTACACAGGGGAAAGGATAATGTACTGGGAACTCCTCAGAAGAATCTGATTTGTGGTGAGGGCAGAGAGATAAAAGCTCATTTAGGAACGACATGAACATGCTGCGTAGGTAGCTGTTTATCAGTAAATATCTCCACTGAGATTAAGAAAAGCAGTAGCTTAATAAATTAAGTACTTCCTGGTATGGTTACTGTACTGGTAACTCCCCAAAAGAATCTGGATTGTGGTGAGGGAACAGAGAAAAAAGCTCATTTAGGACCTGCACTTACGAAGGGGGTAGGCAGCTGTATATCAGGGAGTAAACCTTCTGAGAATAAAAACAGCTGGAGCTTGTTAAGGTAATTACACAGGGGAAAGGATAATGTACTGGGAACTCCTCAGAAGAATCTGATTTGTGGTGAGGGCAGAGAGATAAAAGCTCATTTAGGAACGACATGAACATGCTGCGTAGGTAGCTGTTTATCAGTAAATATCTCCACTGAGATTAAGAAAAGCAGTAGCTTAATAAATTAAGTACTTCCTGGTATGGTTACTGTACTGGTAACTCCCCAAAAGAATCTGGATTGTGGTGAGGGAACAGAGAAAAAAGCTCATTTAGGACCTGCACTTACGAAGGGGGTAGGCAGCTGTATATCAGGGAGTAAACCTTCTGAGAATAAAAACAGCTGAGCTTGTTAAGGTAATTACACAGGGGAAAGGATAATGTACTGGGAACTCCTCAGAAGAATCTGATTTGTGGTGAGGGCAGAGAGATAAAAGCTCATTTAGGAACGACATGAACATGCTGCGTAGGTAGCTGTTTATCAGTAAATATCTCCACTGAGATTAAGAAAAGCAGTAGCTTAATAAATTAAGTACTTCCTGGTATGGTTACTGTACTGGTAACTCCCCAAAAGAATCTGGATTGTGGTGAGGGAACAGAGAAAAAAGCTCATTTAGGACCTGCACTTACGAAGGGGGTAGGCAGCTGTATATCAGGGAGTAAACCTTCTGAGAATAAAAACAGCTGGAGCTTGTTAAGGTAATTACACAGGGGAAAGGATAATGTACTGGGAACTCCTCAGAAGAATCTGATTTGTGGTGAGGGCAGAGAGATAAAAGCTCATTTAGGAACGACATGAACATGCTGCGTAGGTAGCTGTTTATCAGTAAATATCTCCACTGAGATTAAGAAAAGCAGTAGCTTAATAAATTAAGTACTTCCTGGTATGGTTACTGTACTGGTAACTCCCCAAAGAATCTGGATTGTGGTGAGGGAACAGAGAAAAAAGCTCATTTAGGACCTGCACTTACGAAGGGGGTAGGCAGCTGTATATCAGGGAGTAAACCTTCTGAGAATAAAAACAGCTGGAGCTTGTTAAGGTAATTACACAGGGGAAAGGATAATGTACTGGGAACTCCTCAGAAGAATCTGATTTGTGGTGAGGGCAGAGAGATAAAAGCTCATTTAGGAACGACATGAACATGCTGCGTAGGTAGCTGTTTATCAGTAAATATCTCCACTGAGATTAAGAAAAGCAGTAGCTTAATAAATTAAGTACTTGCTGGTATAGTTACTGTACTGGTAACTCCCCAAATGAATCTGGATTGTGGTGAGGGAACAGAGAAAAAAGCTCATTTAGGACCTGCACTTACGAAGGGTTTAGGCAGCTGTATATCAGGGAGTAAACCTTCTGAGAATAAAAACAGCTGGAGCTTGTTAAGGTAATTACACAGGGGAAAGGATAATGTACTGGGAAATCTTCAGAAGAATCTGATTTGTGGTGAGGGCAGAGAGATAAAAGCTCATTTAGGAACGACATGAACATGCTGCGTAGATAGCTGTTTATCAGTAAATATCTCCACTGAGATTAAGAAAAGCAGTAGCTTAATAAATTAAGTACTTCCTGGTATGGTTACTGTACTGGTAACTCCCCAAAAGAATCTGGATTGTGATGAGGGAACAGACAAAAAAGCTCATTTAGGACCTGCACTTAAGAAGGGGTTAGGCAGCTGTATATCAGGGAGTAAACTTCTGAGAATAAAAACAGCTGGAGCTTGTTAAGGTAATTACACAGTGGAAAGGATAATGTACTGGGAACTCCTCAGAAGAATCTGATTTGTGGTGAGGGCAGAGAGATAAAAGCTCATTTAAGAACGACATGAACATGCTGCGTAGGTAGCTGTTTATCAGTAAATATCTCCACTGAGATTAAGAAAAGCAGTAGCTTAATAAATTAAGTACTTCCTGGTATGGTTACTGTACTGGTAACTCCCCAAAAGAATCTGGATTGTGGTGAGGGAACAGAGAAAAAAGCTCATTTAGGACCTGCACTTACGAAGGGGGTAGGCAGCTGTATATCAGGGAGTAAACCTTCTGAGAATAAAAACAGCAGGAGCTTCTTAAGGTAATTACAGAGGGGAAAGGATAATGTACTGGGAACTCCTCGGAAGAATCTGATTTGTGGTGAGGGCAGAGAGATAAAAGCTCATTTAGGAACGACATGAACATGCTGCGTAGGTAGCTGTTTATCAGTAAATATCTCCACTGAGATTAAGAAAAGCAGTAGCTTAATAAATTAAGTACTTCCTGGTATGGTTACTGTACTGGTAACTCCCCAAAAGAATCTGGATTGTGGTGAGGGAACAGAGAAAAAAGCTCATTTAGGACCTGCACTTACGAAGGGGGTAGGCAGCTGTATATCAGGGAGTAAACCTTCTGAGAATAAAAACAGCTGAGCTTGTTAAGGTAATTACACAGGGGAAAGGATAATGTACTGGGAACTCCTCAGAAGAATCTGATTTGTGGTGAGGGAGAGAGATAAAAGCTCATTTAGGAACGACATGAACATGCTGCGTAGGTAGCTGTTTATCAGTAAATATCTCCACTGAGATTAAGAAAAGCAGTAGCTTAATAAATTAAGTACTTCCTGGTATGGTTACTGTACTGGTAACTCCCCAAAAGAATCTGGATTGTGGTGAGGGAACAGAGAAAAAAGCTCATTTAGGACCTGCACTTACGAAGGGGGTAGGCAGCTGTATATCAGGGAGTAAACCTTCTGAGAATAAAAACAGCTGGAGCTTGTTAAGGTAATTACACAGGGGAAGGATAATGTACTGGGAACTCCTCAGAAGAATCTGATTTGTGGTGAGGGCAGAGAGATAAAAGCTCATTTAGGAACGACATGAACATGCTGCGTAGGTCGCTGTTTATCAGTAAATATCTCCACTGAGATTAAGAAAAGCAGTAGCTTAATAAATTAAGTACTTCCTGGTATGGTTACTGTACTGGTAACTCCCCAAAAGAATCTGGATTGTGGTGAGGGAACAGAGAAAAAAGCTCATTTAGGACCTGCACTTACGAAGGGGGTAGGCAGCTGTATATCAGGGAGTAAACCTTCTGAGAATAAAAACAGCTGGAGCTTGTTAAGGTAATTACACAGGGGAAAGGATAATGTACTGGGAACTCCTCAGAAGAATCTGATTTGTGGTGAGGGCAGAGAGATAAAAGCTCATTTAGGAACGACATGAACATGCTGCGTAGGTAGCTGTTTATCAGTAAATATCTCCACTGAGATTAAGAAAAGCAGTAGCTTAATAAATTAAGTACTTCCTGGTATGGTTACTGTACTGGTAACTCCCCAAAAGAATCTGGATTGTGGTGAGGGAACAGAGAAAAAAGCTCATTTAGGACCTGCACTTACGAAGGGGTAGGCAGCTGTATATCAGGGAGTAAACCTTCTGAGAATAAAAACAGCTGGAGCTTGTTAAGGTAATTACACAGGGGAAAGGATAATGTACTGGGAACTCCTCAGAAGAATCTGATTTGTGGTGAGGGCAGAGAGATAAAAGCTCATTTAGGAACGACATGAACATGCTGCGTAGGTAGCTGTTTATCAGTAAATATCTCCACTGAGATTAAGAAAAGCAGTAGCTTAATAAATTAAGTACTTCCTGGTATGGTTACTGTACTGGTAACTCCCCAAAAGAATCTGGATTGTGGTGAGGGAACAGAGAAAAAAGCTCATTTAGGACCTGCACTTACGAAGGGGGTAGGCAGCTGTATATCAGGGAGTAAACCTTCTGAGAATAAAAACAGCTGGAGCTTGTTAAGGTAATTACACAGGGGAAAGGATAATGTACTGGGAACTCCTCAGAAGAATCTGATTTGTGGTGAGGGCAGAGAGATAAAAGCTCATTTAGGAACGACATGAACATGCTGCGTAGGTAGCTGTTTATCAGTAAATATCTCCACTGAGATTAAGAAAAGCAGTAGCTTAATAAATTAAGTACTTCCTGGTATGGTTACTGTACTGGTAACTCCCCAAAAGAATCTGGATTGTGGTGAGGGAACAGAGAAAAAAGCTCATTTAGGACCTGCACTTACGAAGGGGGTAGGCAGCTGTATATCAGGGAGTAAACCTTCTGAGAATAAAAACAGCTGGAGCTTGTTAAGGTAATTACACAGGGGAAAGGATAATGTACTGGGAACTCCTCAGAAGAATCTGATTTGTGGTGAGGGCAGAGAGATAAAAGCTCATTTAGGAACGACATGAACATGCTGCGTAGGTAGCTGTTTATCAGTAAATATCTCCACTGAGATTAAGAAAAGCAGTAGCTTAATAAATTAAGTACTTCCTGGTATGGTTACTGTACTGGTAACTCCCCAAAAGAATCTGGATTGTGGTGAGGGAACAGAGAAAAAAGCTCATTTAGGACCTGCACTTACGAAGGGGGTAGGCAGCTGTATATCAGGGAGTAAACCTTCTGAGAATAAAAACAGCTGGAGCTTGTTAAGGTAATTACACAGGGGAAAGGATAATGTACTGGGAACTCCTCAGAAGAATCTGATTTGTGGTGAGGGCAGAGAGATAAAAGCTCATTTAGGAACGACATGAACATGCTGCGTAGGTAGCTGTTTATCAGTAAATATCTCCACTGAGATTAAGAAAAGCAGTAGCTTAATAAATTAAGTACTTCCTGGTATGGTTACTGTACTGGTAACTCCCCAAAAGAATCTGGATTGTGGTGAGGGAACAGAGAAAAAAGCTCATTTAGGACCTGCACTTACGAAGGGGGTAGGCAGCTGTATATCAGGGAGTAAACCTTCTGAGAATAAAAACAGCTGGAGCTTGTTAAGGTAATTACACAGGGGAAAGGATAATGTACTGGGAACTCCTCAGAAGAATCTGATTTGTGGTGAGGGCAGAGAGATAAAAGCTCATTTAGGAACGACATGAACATGCTGCGTAGGTAGCTGTTTATCAGTAAATATCTCCACTGAGATTAAGAAAAGCAGTAGCTTAATAAATTAAGTACTTCCTGGTATGGTTACTGTACTGGTAACTCCCCAAAAGAATCTGGATTGTGGTGAGGGAACAGAGAAAAAAGCTCATTTAGGACCTGCACTTACGAAGGGGGTAGGCAGCTGTATATCAGGGAGTAAACCTTCTGAGAATAAAAACAGCTGGAGCTTGTTAAGGTAATTACACAGGGGAAAGGATAATGTACTGGGAACTCCTCAGAAGAATCTGATTTGTGGTGAGGGCAGAGAGATAAAAGCTCATTTAGGAACGACATGAACATGCTGCGTAGGTAGCTGTTTATCAGTAAATATCTCCACTGAGATTAAGAAAAGCAGTAGCTTAATAAATTAAGTACTTCCTGGTATGGTTACTGTACTGGTAACTCCCCAAAAGAATCTGGATTGTGGTGAGGGAACAGAGAAAAAAGCTCATTTAGGACCTGCACTTACGAAGGGGTAGGCAGCTGTATATCAGGGAGTAAACCTTCTGAGAATAAAAACAGCTGGAGCTTGTTAAGGTAATTACACAGGGGAAAGGATAATGTACTGGGAACTCCTCAGAAGAATCTGATTTGTGGTGAGGGCAGAGAGATAAAAGCTCATTTAGGAACGACATGAACATGCTGCGTAGGTAGCTGTTTATCAGTAAATATCTCCACTGAGATTAAGAAAAGCAGTAGCTTAATAAATTAAGTACTTCCTGGTATGGTTACTGTACTGGTAACTCCCCAAAAGAATCTGGATTGTGGTGAGGGAACAGAGAAAAAAGCTCATTTAGGACCTGCACTTACGAAGGGGGTAGGCAGCTGTATATCAGGGAGTAAACCTTCTGAGAATAAAAACAGCTGGAGCTTGTTAAGGTAATTACACAGGGGAAAGGATAATGTACTGGGAACTCCTCAGAAGAATCTGATTTGTGGTGAGGGCAGAGAGATAAAAGCTCATTTAGGAACGACATGAACATGCTGCGTAGGTAGCTGTTTATCAGTAAATATCTCCACTGAGATTAAGAAAAGCAGTAGCTTAATAAATTAAGTACTTCCTGGTATGGTTACTGTACTGGTAACTCCCCAAAAGAATCTGGATTGTGGTGAGGGAACAGAGAAAAAAGCTCATTTAGGACCTGCACTTACGAAGGGGGTAGGCAGCTGTATATCAGGGAGTAAACCTTCTGAGAATAAAAACAGCTGGAGCTTGTTAAGGTAATTACACAGGGGAAAGGATAATGTACTGGGAACTCCTCAGAAGAATCTGATTTGTGGTGAGGGCAGAGAGATAAAAGCTCATTTAGGAACGACATGAACATGCTGCGTAGGTAGCTGTTTATCAGTAAATATCTCCACTGAGATTAAGAAAAGCAGTAGCTTAATAAATTAAGTACTTCCTGGTATGGTTACTGTACTGGTAACTCCCCAAAAGAATCTGGATTGTGGTGAGGGAACAGAGAAAAAAGCTCATTTAGGACCTGCACTTACGAAGGGGGTAGGCAGCTGTATATCAGGGAGTAAACCTTCTGAGAATAAAAACAGCTGGAGCTTGTTAAGGTAATTACACAGGGGAAAGGATAATGTACTGGGAACTCCTCAGAAGAATCTGATTTGTGGTGAGGGCAGAGAGATAAAAGCTCATTTAGGAACGACATGAACATGCTGCGTAGGTAGCTGTTTATCAGTAAATATCTCCACTGAGATTAAGAAAAGCAGTAGCTTAATAAATTAAGTACTTCCTGGTATGGTTACTGTACTGGTAACTCCCCAAAAGAATCTGGATTGTGGTGAGGGAACAGAGAAAAAAGCTCATTTAGGACCTGCACTTACGAAGGGGGTAGGCAGCTGTATATCAGGGAGTAAACCTTCTGAGAATAAAAACAGCTGGAGCTTGTTAAGGTAATTACACAGGGGAAAGGATAATGTACTGGGAACTCCTCAGAAGAATCTGATTTGTGGTGAGGGCAGAGAGATAAAAGCTCATTTAAGAACGACATGAACATGCTGCGTAGGTAGCTGTTTATCAGTAAATATCTCCACTGAGATTAAGAAAAGCAGTAGCTTAATAAATTAAGTACTTCCTGGTATGGTTACTGTACTGGTAACTCCCCAAAAGAATCTGGATTGTGGTGAGGGAACAGAGAAAAAAGCTCATTTAGGACCTGCACTTACGAAGGGGGTAGGCAGCTGTATATCAGGGAGTAAACCTTCTGAGAATAAAAACAGCTGGAGCTTGTTAAGGTAATTACACAGGGGAAAGGATAATGTACTGGGAACTCCTCAGAAGAATCTGATTTGTGGTGAGGGCAGAGAGATAAAAGCTCATTTAGGAACGACATGAACATGCTGCGTAGGTAGCTGTTTATCAGTAAATATCTCCACTGAGATTAAGAAAAGCAGTAGCTTAATAAATTAAGTACTTCCTGGTATGGTTACTGTACTGGTAACTCCCCAAAAGAATCTGGATTGTGGTGAGGGAACAGAGAAAAAAGCTCATTTAGGACCTGCACTTACGAAGGGGGTAGGCAGCTGTATATCAGGGAGTAAACCTTCTGAGAATAAAAACAGCTGGGCTTGTTAAGGTAATTACACAGGGGAAAGGATAATGTACTGGGAACTCCTCAGAAGAATCTGATTTGTGGTGAGGGCAGAGAGATAAAAGCTCATTTAGGAACGACATGAACATGCTGCGTAGGTAGCTGTTTATCAGTAAATATCTCCACTGAGATTAAGAAAAGCAGTAGCTTAATAAATTAAGTACTTCCTGGTATGGTTACTGTACTGGTAATCCCCAAAAGAATCTGGATTGTGGTGAGGGAACAGAGAAAAAAGCTCATTTAGGACCTGCACTTACGAAGGGGGTAGGCAGCTGTATATCAGGGAGTAAACCTTCTGAGAATAAAAACAGCTGGAGCTTGTTAAGGTAATTACACAGGGGAAAGGATAATGTACTGGGAACTCCTCAGAAGAATCTGATTTGTGGTGAGGGCAGAGAGATAAAAGCTCATTTAGGAACGACATGAACATGCTGCGTAGGTAGCTGTTTATCAGTAAATATCTCCACTGAGATTAAGAAAAGCAGTAGCTTAATAAATTAAGTACTTCCTGGTATGGTTACTGTACTGGTAACTCCCCAAAGAATCTGGATTGTGGTGAGGGAACAGAGAAAAAAGCTCATTTAGGACCTGCACTTACGAAGGGGGTAGGCAGCTGTATATCAGGGAGTAAACCTTCTGAGAATAAAAACAGCTGGAGCTTGTTAAGGTAATTACACAGGGGAAAGGATAATGTACTGGGAACTCCTCAGAAGAATCTGATTTGTGGTGAGGGCAGAGAGATAAAAGCTCATTTAGGAACGACATGAACATGCTGCGTAGGTAGCTGTTTATCAGTAAATATCTCCACTGAGATTAAGAAAAGCAGTAGCTTAATAAATTAAGTACTTGCTGGTATAGTTACTGTACTGGTAACTCCCCAAATGAATCTGGATTGTGGTGAGGGAACAGAGAAAAAAGCTCATTTAGGACCTGCACTTACGAAGGGTTTAGGCAGCTGTATATCAGGGAGTAAACCTTCTGAGAATAAAAACAGCTGGAGCTTGTTAAGGTAATTACACAGGGGAAAGGATAATGTACTGGGAAATCTTCAGAAGAATCTGATTTGTGGTGAGGGCAGAGAGATAAAAGCTCATTTAGGAACGACATGAACATGCTGCGTAGATAGCTGTTTATCAGTAAATATCTCCACTGAGATTAAGAAAAGCAGTAGCTTAATAAATTAAGTACTTCCTGGTATGGTTACTGTACTGGTAACTCCCCAAAAGAATCTGGATTGTGATGAGGGAACAGACAAAAAAGCTCATTTAGGACCTGCACTTAAGAAGGGGTTAGGCAGCTGTATATCAGGGAGTAAACTTCTGAGAATAAAAACAGCTGGAGCTTGTTAAGGTAATTACACAGTGGAAAGGATAATGTACTGGGAACTCCTCAGAAGAATCTGATTTGTGGTGAGGGCAGAGAGATAAAAGCTCATTTAAGAACGACATGAACATGCTGCGTAGGTAGCTGTTTATCAGTAAATATCTCCACTGAGATTAAGAAAAGCAGTAGCTTAATAAATTAAGTACTTCCTGGTATGGTTACTGTACTGGTAACTCCCCAAAAGAATCTGGATTGTGGTGAGGGAACAGAGAAAAAAGCTCATTTAGGACCTGCACTTACGAAGGGGGTAGGCAGCTGTATATCAGGGAGTAAACCTTCTGAGAATAAAAACAGCAGGAGCTTCTTAAGGTAATTACAGAGGGGAAAGGATAATGTACTGGGAACTCCTCGGAAGAATCTGATTTGTGGTGAGGGCAGAGAGATAAAAGCTCATTTAGGAACGACATGAACATGCTGCGTAGGTAGCTGTTTATCAGTAAATATCTCCACTGAGATTAAGAAAAGCAGTAGCTTAATAAATTAAGTACTTCCTGGTATGGTTACTGTACTGGTAACTCCCCAAAAGAATCTGGATTGTGGTGAGGGAACAGAGAAAAAAGCTCATTTAGGACCTGCACTTACGAAGGGGGTAGGCAGCTGTATATCAGGGAGTAAACCTTCTGAGAATAAAAACAGCTGAGCTTGTTAAGGTAATTACACAGGGGAAAGGATAATGTACTGGGAACTCCTCAGAAGAATCTGATTTGTGGTGAGGGGAGAGAGATAAAAGCTCATTTAGGAACGACATGAACATGCTGCGTAGGTAGCTGTTTATCAGTAAATATCTCCACTGAGATTAAGAAAAGCAGTAGCTTAATAAATTAAGTACTTCCTGGTATGGTTACTGTACTGGTAACTCCCCAAAAGAATCTGGATTGTGGTGAGGGAACAGAGAAAAAAGCTCATTTAGGACCTGCACTTACGAAGGGGGTAGGCAGCTGTATATCAGGGAGTAAACCTTCTGAGAATAAAAACAGCTGGAGCTTGTTAAGGTAATTACACAGGGGAAACGGATAATGTACTGGGAACTCCTCAGAAGAATCTGATTTGTGGTGAGGGCAGAGAGATAAAAGCTCATTTAGGAACGACATGAACATGCTGCGTAGGTCGCTGTTTATCAGTAAATATCTCCACTGAGATTAAGAAAAGCAGTAGCTTAATAAATTAAGTACTTCCTGGTATGGTTACTGTACTGGTAACTCCCCAAAGAATCTGGATTGTGGTGAGGGAACAGAGAAAAAAGCTCATTTAGGACCTGCACTTACGAAGGGGGTAGGCAGCTGTATATCAGGGAGTAAACCTTCTGAGAATAAAAACAGCTGGAGCTTGTTAAGGTAATTACACAGGGGAAAGGATAATGTACTGGGAACTCCTCAGAAGAATCTGATTTGTGGTGAGGGCAGAGAGATAAAAGCTCATTTAGGAACGACATGAACATGCTGCGTAGGTAGCTGTTTATCAGTAAATATCTCCACTGAGATTAAGAAAAGCAGTAGCTTAATAAATTAAGTACTTCCTGGTATGGTTACTGTACTGGTAACTCCCCAAAAGAATCTGGATTGTGGTGAGGGAACAGAGAAAAAAGCTCATTTAGGACCTGCACTTACGAAGGGGTAGGCAGCTGTATATCAGGGAGTAAACCTTCTGAGAATAAAAACAGCTGGAGCTTGTTAAGGTAATTACACAGGGGAAAGGATAATGTACTGGGAACTCCTCAGAAGAATCTGATTTGTGGTGAGGGCAGAGAGATAAAAGCTCATTTAGGAACGACATGAACATGCTGCGTAGGTAGCTGTTTATCAGTAAATATCTCCACTGAGATTAAGAAAAGCAGTAGCTTAATAAATTAAGTACTTCCTGGTATGGTTACTGTACTGGTAACTCCCCAAAAGAATCTGGATTGTGGTGAGGGAACAGAGAAAAAAGCTCATTTAGGACCTGCACTTACGAAGGGGGTAGGCAGCTGTATATCAGGGAGTAAACCTTCTGAGAATAAAAACAGCTGGAGCTTGTTAAGGTAATTACACAGGGGAAAGGATAATGTACTGGGAACTCCTCAGAAGAATCTGATTTGTGGTGAGGGCAGAGAGATAAAAGCTCATTTAAGAACGACATGAACATGCTGCGTAGGTAGCTGTTTATCAGTAAATATCTCCACTGAGATTAAGAAAAGCAGTAGCTTAATAAATTAAGTACTTCCTGGTATGGTTACTGTACTGGTAACTCCCCAAAAGAATCTGGATTGTGGTGAGGGAACAGAGAAAAAAGCTCATTTAGGACCTGCACTTACGAAGGGGGTAGGCAGCTGTATATCAGGGAGTAAACCTTCTGAGAATAAAAACAGCTGGAGCTTGTTAAGGTAATTACACAGGGGAAAGGATAATGTACTGGGAACTCCTCAGAAGAATCTGATTTGTGGTGAGGGAGAGATAAAAGCTCATTTAGGAACGACATGAACATGCTGCGTAGGTAGCTGTTTATCAGTAAATATCTCCACTGAGATTAAGAAAAGCAGTAGCTTAATAAATTAAGTACTTCCTGGTATGGTTACTGTACTGGTAACTCCCCAAAAGAATCTGGATTGTGGTGAGGGAACAGAGAAAAAAGCTCATTTAGGACCTGCACTTACGAAGGGGGTAGGCAGCTGTATATCAGGGAGTAAACCTTCTGAGAATAAAAACAGCTGGAGCTTGTTAAGGTAATTACACAGGGGAAAGGATAATGTACTGGGAACTCCTC
>NW_025956984.1:0-43415 GCF_023159225.1 Perognathus longimembris pacificus
GAATCTGATTTGTGGTGAGGGGAGAGAGATAAAAGCAAATTTAGGAACGACATGAACATGCTGCGTACGTAGCTGTTTATCAGTAAATATCTCCACTGAGATTAAGAAAAGCAGTAGCTTAATAAATTAAGTACTTCCTGGTATGGTTACTGTACTGGTCACTCCCCAAAAGAATCTGGATTGTGTTGAGGCAACAGAGAAAAAAGCTCATTTAGGACCTGCACTTACGAAGGGGGTAGGCAGCTGTATATCAGGGAGTAAAACTTCTGAGAATAAAAACAGCTGGAGCTTGTTAAGGTAATTTACACAGGGGAAATCATAATGTACTGGGAACTCCTCAGAAGAATCTCATTTGTGCTGAGGGGAGAGAGATAAAAGCTCATTTAGGAACGACATGAACATGCTGCGTACGTAGCTGTTTATCAGTAAATATCTCCACTGAGATTAAGAAAAGCAGTAGCTTAATAAATTAAGTACTTCCTGGTATGGTTACTGTACTGGTAACTCCCCAAAAGAATCTAGATTGTGGTGAGGGAAGAGAGAAAAAAGCTCACTTAGGACCTGCACTTACGAAGGGGGTAGGCAGCTGTATATCAGGGAGTAAACCTTCTGAGAATAAAAACAGCTGGAGCTTGTTAAGGTAATTACACAGGGGAAAAGATGAAGTACTGGGAACTCCTCAGAATAATCTGATTTGTGGTGAGGGGAGAGAGATAAAAGCTCATTTAGGAACGACATGAACATGCTGCATACGTAGCTGTTTATCAGTAAATATCTCCACTGAGATTAAGAAAAGCAATAGCTTAATAAATTAAGTACTTCCTGGTATGGTTACTGTACTGGTTACTCCCCAAAAGAATCTGGATTGTGGTGAGGGAACAGAGAAAAAAGCTCATTTAGGACCTGCACTTACGAAGGGGGTAGGCAGCTGTATATCAGGGAGTAAACCTTCTGAGAATAAAAACAGCTGGAGTTTGTTAAGGTAATTACACAGGGGAAAGGATAATGTACTGGGAACTCCTCAGAAGAATCTGATTTGTGGTGAGGGGAGAGAGATAAAAGCTCATTTAGGAACGACATGTACATGCTGCTTAGGTAGCTGTTTATCAGTAAATATCTCCACTGCGATTAAGAAAAGCAGTAGCTTAA
The DNA here is from genome assembly GCF_023159225.1 of Perognathus longimembris pacificus. Taxonomy (NCBI): domain Eukaryota; kingdom Metazoa; phylum Chordata; class Mammalia; order Rodentia; family Heteromyidae; genus Perognathus; species Perognathus longimembris. The sequence continues at coordinate 1,150 of NW_025956984.1, forward strand.
TAAATTAAGTATTCCTGGTATGGTTACTGTACTGGTAACTCCCCAAAACAATCTGGATTGTGGTGAGGGAACAGAGAAAAAAGCTCATTTAGGACCTGCACTTACGAAGGGGTTAGGCAGCTGTATATCAGGGAGTAAACCTTCTGAGAATAAAAACAGCTGGAGCTTGTTAAGGTAATTAAACAGGGGAAAGGATAATGTACTGGGAACTCCTCAGAAGTATCTGATTTGTGGTGACGGGAGAGAGATAAAAGCTCATTTAGGAACGACATGAACATGCTGCGTAGGTAGCTGTTTATCAGTAAATATCTCCACTGAGATTAAGAAAAGCAGTAGCTTAATAAATTAAGTACTTCCTGGTATGGTTACTGTACTGGTAACTCACCAAAAGAATCTGGATTGTGGTGAGGGTACAGAGAAAAAAGCTCATTTAGGACCTGCACGTACGAAGTGGGTAGGCAGCTGTATATCAGGGAGTAAACCTTCTGAGAATAAAAACAGCTGGAGCTTGTTAAGGTAATTACACAGGGGAAAGGATAATGTACTGGGAACTCCTCAGAACAATCTGATGTGTGGTGAGGGGAGAGAGATAAAAGCAAATTTAGGAACGACATGAACATGCTGCGTAGGTAGCTGTTTATCAGTAAATATCTCCACTGAGATTAAGAAAAGCAGTAGCTTAATAAATTAAGTACTTCCTGGTATGGTTACTGTACTGGTAACTCCCCAAAAGAATCTGGATCGTGGTGAAGGAACAGAGAAAAAAGTTCATTTATGACCTGCACTTACTAAGGGGGTAGGCAGCTGTATATCAGGAAGTAAACCTTCTGAGAATAAAAACAGCTGGAGCTTGTTAAGGTAATTACACAGGGAAAGGATAATGTACTGGGAACTCCTCAGAAGAATATGATTTGTGGTGAGGGGAGAGAGATAAAAGCTCATTTAGGAACGACATGAACATGCTGCGTAGGTAGCTGTTTATCAGTAAATATCTCCACTGAGTTTAAGAAAAGCAGTAGCTTAATAAATTAAGTACTTCCTGGTATGGTTACTGTACTTGTAACTCCCCAAAAGAATCTGGATTGTGGTAAGAGAACAGAGAAAAAAGCGCATTTAGGACCTGCACTTACGAAGGGGGTAGGCAGCTGTATATCAGGGAGTAAACCTTCTGAGAATAAAAACAGCTGGAGCTTGTTAAGGTAATTACACAGGGGAAAAGATGAAGTACTGGGAACTCCTCAGAAGAATCTGATTTGTGGTGAGGGGAGAGAGATAAAAGCTCATTTAGGAAAGACATGAACATGCTGCATACGTAGCTGTTTATCAGTAAATATCTCCCCTGAGATTAAGAAAAGCAGTAGCTTAATAAATTAAGTACTTCCTGGTATGGTTATTGTACTGGTTACTCCCCAAAAGAATCTGGATTGTGGTGAGGGAACAGAGAAAAAAGCTCATTTAAGACCTGCACTTACGAAGGGGGTAGGCAGCTGTATATCAGGGAGTGAACCTTCTGAGAATAAAAACAGCTGGAGTTTGTTAAGGTAATTACACAGGGGAAAGGATAATGTACTGAGAACTCCTCAGAAGAGTCTGATTTGTGGTGAGGGGAGAGAGATAAAAGCTCATTTAGGAAGGACATGTACATGCTGCGTAGGTAGCTGTTTATCAGTAAATATCTCCACTGAGATTAAGTAAAGCAGTAGATCAATAAATTAAGTACTTCCTGGTATGGTTACTGTACTGGTAACTCCCCAAAAGAATCTGGATTGTGGTGAGGGAACAGAGAAAAAAGCTCATTTAGGACCTGCACTTACGAAGGGGGTAGGCAGCTGTATATCAGGGAGTAAACCTTCTGATAATAAAAACAGCTGGAGCTTGTTAAGGTAATTACACAGGGGAAAAGATAATGTACTGTGAACTCCTCAGAAGAATCTGATTTGTGGTGAGGGGAGAGAGATAAAAGCTCATTTAGGAACGACATGAACATGCTGCGTAGGTAGCTGTTTATCAGTAAATATCTCCACTGAGATTAAGAAAAGCAGTAGCTTAATAAATTAAGTACTTCCTGGTATGGTTACTGTACTGGTAACTCCCCAAAAGAATCTGGATTGTGGTGAGGGAACAGAGAAAAAAGCTCATTTAGGACCTGCACTTACGAAGGGGGTAGGCAGCTGTATATCAGGGAGTAAACCTTCTGAGAATAAAAACAGCTGGAGCTTGTTAAGGTAATTACACAGGGGAAAGGATAATGTACTGGGAACTCCTCAGAAGAATCTGATTTGTGGTGAGGGGAGAGAGATAAAAGCTCATTTAGGAACGACATGAACATGCTGCGTAGGTAGCTGTTTATCAGTAAATATCTCCACTGAGATTAAGAAAAGCAGTAGCTTAATAAATTAAGTACTTCCTGGTATGGTTACTGTACTGGTAACTCCCCAAAAGAATCTGGATTGTGGTGAGGGAACAGAGAAAAAAGCTCATTTAGGACCTGCACTTACGAAGGGGGTAGGCAGCTGTATATCAGGGAGTAAAGCTTCTGAGAATAAAAACAGCTGGACCTTTTTAAGGTAATTACACAGGGGAAAGGATAATGTACTGGGAACTCCTCAGAAGAATCTGATTTGTGGTGAGGGGAGAGAGATAAAAGCTCATTTATGAACGACATGAACATGCTGCGTAGGTAGCTCTTTGTCAGTAAATATCTCCACTGAGATTAAGAAAAGCAGTAGCTTAATAAATTAAGTAATTCCTGGTATGGTTACTGTACTGGTAACTCCCCAAAAGAATCTGGATTGTGGTGAGGGAACAGAGAAAAAGCTCATTTACGACCTGCACTTACGAAGGGGGTAGGCAGCTGTATATCAGGGAGTAAACCTTCTGAGAATAAAAACAGCTGGAGCTTGTTAAGGTAATTACACAGGGTAAAAGATGAAGTACTGGGAACTCCTCAGAAGAATCTGATTTGTGGTGAGGGGAGAGAGATAATAGCTCCTTTAGGAACGACATGAACATGCTGCGTAGGTAGCTTTTTATAAGTAAATAGCTCCACTGAGATTAAGAAAAGCAGTAGCTTAATAAACTAAATACTTCTGGTATGGTTACTGTACTGGTAACTCCCCAAAAGAACCTGGATTGTGTTGAGGGCACAGAGAAAAAAGCTCATTTAGGAACTTAACTTACGAAGGGGGTAGGCAGCTGTATATCAGGGAGTAAACCTTCTGAGAATAAAAACAGCTGGAGCTTGTTAAGGTAATTAAACAGGGGAAAGGATAATTTACTTGGAACTCCTCAGAAGAATCTGATTTTTGGTGAGGGGAGAGAGATAAAAGCTCATTTAGGAACGACATTAACATGCTGCGTAGGTAGCTGTTTATCAGTAAATATCTCCACTGAGATTAAGAAAAGCAGTAGCTTAATGAATTAAGTACTTCCTGGTATGATTACTGTACTGGTAACTCCCCAAAAGAATCTGGATTTTGGTGTGGGAACAGAGAAAAAAGCTCATTTACGACCTGCACTTACGAGGGGGTAGGCAGCTGTATATCAGGGAGTAAACCTTCTGAGAATAAAAACAGCTGGAGCTTGTTAAGGTAATTAAACAGGGGAAAGGATAATGTACTTGGAACTCCTCAGAAGAATCTGATTTTTGGTGAGGGGAGAGAGATAAAAGCTCATTTAGGAACGACATGAACATGCTGCGTAGGTAGCTGTTTATCAGTAAATATCTCCACTGAGATTAAGAAAAGCAGTAGCTTAATGAATTAAGTACTTCCTGGTATGATTACTGTACTGGTAACTCCCCAAAAGAATCTGGATTTTGGTGTGGGAACAGAGAAAAAAGCTCATTTACGACCTGCACTTACGAGGGGGTAGGCAGCTGTATATCAGGGAGTAAACCATCTGAGAATAAAAACAGCTGGAGCTTGTTAAGGTAATTACACAGGGGAAAGCATAATGTACTGGGAACTCCTCAGAAGAATCTCATTTGTGCTGAGGGGAGAGAGATAAAAGCTCATTTAGGAACGACATGAACATGCTGCGTATGTAGCTGTTTATCAGTAAATATCTCCACTGAGATTAAGAAAAGCAGTAGCTTAATAAATTAAGTACTTCCTGGTATGGTTACTGTACTGGTAACTCCCCAAAAGAATCTGGATTGTGGTGAGGGAACAGAGAAAAAAGCTCACTTAGGACCTGCACTTACGAAGGGGGTAGGCAGCTGTATATCAGGGAGTAAACCTTCTGAGAATAAAAACAGCTGGAGCTTGTTAAGGTAATTACACAGGGGAAAAGATGAAGTACTGGGAACTCCTCAGAATAATCTGATTTGTGGTGAGGGGAGAGAGATAAAAGCTCATTTAGGAACGACATGAACATGCTGCGTACGTAGCTGTTTATCAGTAAATATCTCCACTGAGATTAAGAAAAGCAGTAGCTTAATAAATTAAGTACTTCCTGGTATGGTTACTGTACTGGTAACTCCCCAAAAGAATCTGGATTGTGGTGAGGGAACAGAGAAAAAAGCTCATTTAGGACCTACACTTACGAAGGGGGTAGGCAGCTGTATATCAGGGAGTAAACCTTCTGATAATAAAAACAGCTGGAGCTTGTTAAGGTAATTACACAGGGGAAAGGATAATGTACTGGGAACTCCTCAGAAGAATCTGATTTGTGGTGAGGGGAGAGAGATAAAAGCTCATTTATTAACGACATGAACATGCTGCATAGGTAGCTGTTTATCAGTAAATATCTCCACTGAGATTAAGAAAAGCAGTAGCTTAATAAATTAAGTACTTCCTGGTATGGTTACTGTACTGGTAACTCCCCATAAGAATCTGGATTGTGGTGAGGGAACAGAGAAAAAAGCTCATTTAGGACCTGCACTTACGAAGGGGGGAGGCAGCTGTATATCAGGGAGTAAACCTTCTGAGAATAAAAACAGCTGGAGCTTGTTAAGGTAATTACACAGGGGAAAGCATAATGTACTGGGAACTGCTCAGAAGAATCTCATTTGTGCTGAGGGGAGAGAGATAAAAGCTCATTTAGGAACGACATGAACAGGCTGCGTATGTAGCTGTTTATCAGTAAATATCTCCACTGAGATTAAGAAAAGCAGTAGCTTAATAAATTAAGTACTTCCTGGTATGGTTACTGTACTGGTAACACCCCAAAAGAATCTGGATTGGAGAAGGGACAGAAGACGGCGGAGGAGTGGCTGAGCCCTTGCAGCGCTCCCTCCGATATCATAGCTTTCTCACCTCATAGAAACTCTTTCTCCGAGAAAGACAGCCAAAGTAATTTCTAACAGTACAGGGATTCTGAACAGGAAGGAAAAATCGACTTTGCTGGTCTGAAAACACATAATTCAGCTCCGAGCGGCGTCCCGCCGCCGCGCCGCGCCAGCGCCGGCTCCGGCACAGTGCCGGGCACAGCCCCCCCCGCCCCCACACTCCGCACAGCTAAAGTGTTAAATACTCCAGACGGCAGTCGAGCATGGAGGACCTCACATCGCAGAGACAGCGTGAGTACCCCCAAAATTTATCATCACTTGTGCCCACAGTCCAGCTTCTGGAAGGCATCCCTGTCCCCACCGCCAGAGCAAAGCGCCATCTTTGACACTGGCATAGGGTCAGACCAGACTGGAACTGAAGCGGGCCTGGGGAAAGTGAGGTCAAAAAAGCCATCTTTGAAAAGGGCAGGAGGGGCGGAATCAGTGAGAACCAGCCCAGCCCAGAAGAACGCCCCCTGCCCCCCTGCCCTGGCGGGAGGCGAGTCCGGGGCTTAGCCAGAGATGCCCCGCCCTGCCCGCCGGAACTTCTAAACTTAAAGCAAAAGCTGCGAGCAGCTACCAGGGGCACGGAAACAACCGACGGAGGAACAAACAGTTCCAGGGACAGCTAAACGGTCCCATCACAGAGGAAGCTAATTCCCAGCCCAAAACGGAGCTGTATTCCATAGCTACCTATGCCACAGAGGCCGCCTCCCTCAGGCAAGCAACGCTCAGCGGAGCAAAACAGCCCAGAGGCGCCCCACCCTGCTGTGGTCACAGCGTAGTCAAGACCAGGCATCAAAGGCAGCGGCCCCACAGCAGACAGAGGAGCCACAGTTCCTGAGACTGCTCACGTCCCCATCGACAGAGGACGCCCAAGGCCTGCCTGCAGGCTGTGGGAATCTCAGAGACCCACGATTGCACCAACAGGGGAGAAGGTCAGAACAGAACCACCCCTTGCCAACTGAAATCAAGTCAAACCAGCCAATCAGGAAAATAGACTGCAGTCCATTGCAGGGAAATCAGAGACTGGTTTCTTTTTCTTTTCAAACATTTTTTTTTATATAAACTTTTCTTTTAAATTTTCTTTTTAATTTTTTCACACCTGAAACATCATTGGCTGGTTATTATTTTTTTTTTTTAATTTTTTTTTTTGGTTTGTTTGTTTTTTGTTTGTTTTCCATTTTTATTGGTTTGTTTTATCAAGTTTTTTTGTGTTTGTTTATTTGTTTGGGTTGTTCTTTTTCTGTTATTTTCCTTTTTATCTACTTATGCTTCCTTTTTAAATAATTTTTCTCTGTTTTGTGTTTCTGTCTTCCAGTATTTTTACTTCATTTCTCTCGATGCGTCCTCTTCCTTTAAAAATTACTTTCCTATAAATAACACCTACACCCTTTTCTGCTAACTCTCCAGTGTCTGTCATTTTATCAATGTTCTTTCTACTGATTCTACTCTTCTCCACATTTCCACGTCACTGAAACTAAACCAAAATCACCCCCCCCAATACACTTTACTCTATTCTCTTTACTACCTCCAACTTACCCGCCTGACTTACTGCCTGGACCTCCAGGTTCCATTGACTCCTGGTTATTGGATAGAGGGTATCCCAGCTTAATACAAGTGAATCAAAGGGGTTCATAGAGAAAACCAGTCCTAAAAGAACTTAATATAAAAACAAGAATTGCATATAGGGTTGTAACAGTAAATAAGTAACTACTGAATACAGGGCCCAGGATCGGATGTTATATTGAAATTGTATTCTTTAGGAACACCAAATCTAACTTTATAGACAGGTATACAAGGTATCTGTATATAATTGTGAAATTGTAAGATTTACACAACAGTGCTTGGTAAGGGCTGCTTTGGGTCTTAAACAGTGCTCACAGGTGCTGGTAGACTGGCATTCCCAATTCAAATGGGCAGAAGAAACACAAGAAAGATGGCAAATAATGAAGTCTTATCCCCCACTCAAAACAAGCAGGAAGCAGAGCAGTCAATCAAAAACATAGAAGAAAACCCCCAAAATGCTCTACAAAGTTTACTGATAAACATGATAAATGAAAAATTTGAATCTCTTCAGTCAATTATGTTAGAGCGTGAGGAGGCAAAGCAAAAATTAATGGAGAATTTCATGGCATCCACAAATAGAAAGATAAGTGAGCTTCAAGAGTCAAATGAAAAGATAGCTACCCAACTTAAAGATTTGAGAGACAACACTCAAAACCAAAGTAATGAAGTTAATGAAGTAAAGAAGTCCATACAGGACCTAAGAAATGACATGGAAATCATCAGGAAAGACCAGTCAGAAGGAAAAGAGATTCGAAATCAAGTTGCTAGCCTACAGTCCCGACTAACTGAAGCAGAGGATCGAATCTCAGGAGCTGAAGATTCCTTAGACTCTATGGAGAAAGATCAAAAATCAATACAAATCCAGTCCAAGCAACAAAACAGATCGCTACAGGAGATTCAAGACACAATCAGGAAGCCCAATTTAAGGATAATAGGTATTGAGGAAAACTTGGAGAAAGAGGTTAATGGGATAGGCAACCTATTTAACAGAATACTAGCGGAGAACTTCCCAAACATCCAGAAGGAAAGGCCTATACAGGTACAAGAAGCATTTAGAACCCCAAATCGACCTGACCAGAATAGGACTTCCCACCGACACATTGTGATCAAAACAGCTTCAGCAGAGTGCAAGGAAAAAATACTCAAAGCTGTTAGGGCAAAGAAAACAATCACATATAAAGGAAAAGCAATCAGAATTACCCCAGACTTCTCAGCAGAGACCATGAAAGCAAGGAGAGCCTGGAATGAAGTATACCAAACTCTAAATAAAAATAACTACCAACCAAGAATTCTGTACCCCGCCAAACTCTCCTTCATAGCCGAAGGTCAAATAAAAGTCTTCCACAATAAGGAAAAACTGAAACAATATATCTCCACCAAACCAGCTTTACACAAAATCCTTAAAGATGTACTCTACAGGGAAAATAATCAAGATCCCAACACAGACAGAGAAATGAACCCTAATTAGTAAACACTAGATCAAGAAATGGGAAGACACACCTTTAAACAAGATAGTGATAATGAAAAGAACAAACGATCACCTCTCAATCCTAACTGTCAACATTAATGGACTTAATTCTCCAATCAAACGACATAGGCTCATAACTTGGATCAAAAATCAAGATCCATCTTTCTGCTGCCTCCAAGAGACACATCTATCCAGCAAAAGTAAACATCTTCTAAAAGTGAAAGGCTGGAAACAAATCTATCAAGCAAATGGCCCCCATAAGCAGGCTGGAGTTGCAATCCTAGTATCAGACAAAATTGACTTCAAATTAAAAAAGGTAAGAAGAGACAAAGAAGGTTACTACATACTAGTAAAAGGATCTCTCCAACAGGAAGAAATAACCATCCTAAATATCTACACACCAAATGCAGGAGCACCCAACTTCATCAAACAAACACTATTGGCTCTAAAAACATTCATAGACCCAAACACAATGATAGTGGGGGACTTTAACACTCCACTATCACCACTGGACAGATCAACACGCCAAAAACTGAACAAAGAAACCACAGAACTAAACAATTGCATAGACCAACTAGACTTAATCGACATCTACAGAATATTCCACCCAGCAAGGACAGAATACACATTCTTTTCGGCAGCACACGGAACATTCTCCAAAATAGATCACATCTTAGGGCACAAAGAAAATCTGTACAAATTCAGAAGTATCAAAATCATTCCCTGCATTCTTTCAGACCACAATGGAATAAAATTAGAGCTCAACTCACTCAGCCACCACAGAAAATCCCACAATTCATGGAGACTAAAGAACACACTGCTGAACCATCAGTGGATCATTGAAGAAATTAAAACAGAAATTCAAATGTTTATGGACTTCAACCAAGTTGAGGACACAAAGTACCAGCTCCTTTGGGACACAGCAAAGGCAGTACTCAGAGGAAAATTTATATCTCTGAGTACATACATCAACAAACTGGAGAAACAGCAACTCAGTAATCTAAGAAAGCACCTTAATTTTCTGGAGAGAGAACAGCAAGCCAAACCCCAAGTCAATAGACGGAAGCAAATAATTAGAATCAAATCAGAATTAAATCAATTAGAGACTAAAAAAACCATCGAAAGAATCAACAAAACAAAGAGTTGGTTCTTTGAAAAAATCAACAAGATAGACAGACCCCTGGCAAACCTGACCAAAGAACGAAGGCAGCACACTCAAATAAACAAGATAAGAGATGAAACAGGTAGCATCACCACAGAAATAACCGAAATTCAGAAAATAATAAGGGACTATTTTGCAAACCTTTATGCCAACAAATTCGAGAACTTGGAAGAAATGGATGATTTCCTAGAAAAAATTGATACCCCCAAACTCAACTATGAAGACTTAAACCTTCTAAACAGACCCATATCCAGTATTGAAATAGAAACAGCAATAAATGATCTCCCATCCAAGAAAAGCCCAGGTCCAGACGGATTCACCGCAGAATTCTACAAGGCCTTCAAAACAGAACTCACTCCAATATTTCTCAAACTCTTCAATGAAATTGAAAGAGAACGTTCACTACCAGACTCATTTTATGAAGCCAGTATAACCCTCATCCCAAAACCAGGCAGAGACTCATCACGGAAAGAGGACTACAGACCAATCTCCCTGATGAACATAGATGCAAAAATTCTCAACAAAATTCTGGCCAATCGACTTCAACAGGTCATCAAAAAAATCATACACCACGATCAAACTGGATTCATCCCAGGGATGCAAAGCTGGTTTAATATACGCAAGTCAATTAATATAATCCACCACATCAACCGGAGCAAGGTAAAGAACCACATGGTTTTATCGCTGGATGCGGAAAAAGCGTTCGATAAAATCCAGCACCCATTTATGCTAAAAGCCCTGGAAAAACTGGGATTCCAGGGAACATTCCTGAATATAATCAAGGCAGTTTATGACAAACCAACAGCAAGCATAACTCTAAATGGTGAAAAACTAAAGCCATTCCCTTTAAAATCAGGAACAAGGCAGGGATGTCCACTCTCTCCCCTGCTCTTCAACATAGTACTAGAATTCCTAGCCAGAGCAATTAGGCAAGAAGAGAATATAAAGGGGATCCAAATAGGAAAAGATGAAGTTAAACTTTCTCTCTTCGCAGATGACATGATCCTATACCTAAAGAATCCCATAGACTCTACCCCCAAGCTACTAGAGCTGATCCAAAACTTTGGCAAAGTTGCAGGTTATAAAATAAACCTTCAAAAATCAACGGCCTTTCTCTATGCTAACAACCCGAAGACCGAGGCTGAAATCAGGAAAGCAACTCCTTTTGCAATAGCCCCCAAAAACATAAAATACCTAGGAATAAACTTAACCAAAGAAGTGAAAGACCTCTTTGAGGAGAACTTTAAAACCTTGAAAAACGAAATTAAGTCAGAACTAAGGAAATGGAAAAACCTCCCATGCTCCTGGATTGGGAGGATTAATATAATCAAAATGGCAATATTGCCAAAGGCTATCTACAAATTCAATGCAATACCCATTAATATCCCAACACCATTCTTTAATGAAATAGAGGAAGCAATCCAGAAATTCATATGGAACAATAAAAGACCTAGAATAGCAAAAACACTCCTAAGCAGAAAGAACAGTGCTGGAGGAATTACAATACCCAACTTCAAGCTGTATTATAAAGCTATAGTAATAAAAACAGCTTGGTATTGGCACCGGAACAGGCCTGAAGACCAATGGAACAGAATTGAAGACCCAGAATTAAACCCACAGAACTACGCCTACTTAATCTTTGATAAAGGAGCTAAAACAATAGTATGGAAGAAAGATAGCCTCTTTAACAAGTGGTGCTGGCAAAACTGGCTCAACACATGCAACAAACTAAAACTAGATCCTTATATATCACCCTGCACCAAAATAAACTCCAAATGGATTAAAGACCTTGAAATCAAAACAGGCACCCTGAAAACACTAAAGGAAGGAGTAGGAGAAACACTCGGGCTCCTTGGCACAGGACAGAACTTCCTTAACAAAGACCCTGAAAGGCTACAAATCAAAGAAAAGTTGGACAAATGGGACTGCATTAAACTGCAGAGCTTCTGCATGGCAAAGGACATAGCTCTCAAGATAAACAGAAAGCCCACAGACTGGGAGAAGATCTTTACCGGACATTCAACAGACAAAGGCCTCATCTCTAAAATATATGCAGAACTAAAAAAATTACCTTCTTCCAAAACAAAACCGCAAAGAACCAATAGCCCCCTCAACAAGTGGGCTAAAGACTTACAAAGAAACTTCTCTGATGAGGAAATGAGAATGGCCAATAGACATATGAAAAAATGCTCTACATCACTGGCCATAAAGGAAATGCAAATCAAAACAACATTGAGATTCCATCTCACCCCAGCAAGAATGTCATATATCAAGAAAACTAATAATAACAATTGTTGGAGGGGATGTGGCCAAAAGGGAACCCTACTTCATTGTTGGTGGGAATGTAAACTGGTTCAGCCACTCTGGCAAGCAGTATGGAGATTCCTCAGAAGGCTCAATATAGAACTCCCCTATGACCCAGCAGCCCCACTGTTGGGTATCTATCCAAAAGACCACAAACAAAATCACAGTAATGCCACCAGCACAACAATGTTCATCGCAGCACAATTTGTCATAGCGAGAATCTGGAACCAACCCAGATGCCCCTCCATAGATGAATGGATCAGGAAAATGTGGTACATATACACAATGGAATTTTATGCCTCTATCAGAAAGAATGACATTGTTCCATTTGTAAGGAAATGGAAGGACTTGGAAAAAGTTATACTAAGTGAAGTGAGCCAGACCCAAAGAAACATGGACTCTATGGCCTCCCTTATTGGGAATAATTAGTACAGGTTTAGGCAAGCCATAGCAGAGGTTCACAAGGCCCAATAGCTATACCCTTAGGAACACATAAGATGATGCTAAGTGAAATGAACTCCATGTTATGGAAACAATTGATATATCACAGTTGTAACTACTTTCAACGTCCTAGGTGTATGTGTAGTTTCTATTATTGATGATGCTCTTGTATCACCTTCCTATGGTTGTACCTACACTATCTCTGTAATCTTATCTGAGTATATTGGAAACCGTGTTTACTGGTATTGGAAGTAGGAAATTGAAAGGGAATACCAAATTTGAGAGACACAGGGTAAAAAAAGAGAAATAACGACAAAAGCAATACTTGCAAAACTGTCTGGTGTAAGTGAACTGAACACTGGGGGGGGGAGGGAAAGGGGGGAGGGAGGGGGGCATGAGGGACAAGGTAACAAACAGTACAAGAAATGTATCCAATGCCCAACGTATGATACTGTAACCTCTCTGTACATCAGTTTGACAATAAAAATTTGAGAAAAAAAAAAAAAGAATCTGGATTGTGGTGAGGGAACAGAGAAAAAAGCTCATTTAGGACCTGCACTTACAAAGGGGTTAGGCAGCTGTATATCAGGGAGTAAACCTTCTGAGAATAAAAACAGCTGGAGCTTGTTAAGGTACTTACACAGGGGAAAGGATAATGTACTGGGAACTCCTCAGAAGAATCTGATTTGTGGTGAGGGGAGAGAGATAAAAGCAAATTTAGGAACGACATGAACATGCTGCGTACGTAGCTGTTTATCAGTAAATATCTCCACTGAGATTAAGAAAAGCAGTAGCTTAATAAATTAAGTACTTCCTGGTATGGTTACTGTACTGGTCACTCCCCAAAAGAATCTGGATTGTGTTGAGGCAACAGAGAAAAAAGCTCATTTAGGACCTACACTTACGAAGGGGGTAGGCAGCTGTATATCAGGGAGTAAAACTTCTGAGAATAAAAACAGCTGGAGCTTGTTAAGGTAATTACACAGGGGAAATCATAATGTACTGGGAACTCCTCAGAAGAATCTCATTTGTGCTGAGGGGAGAGAGATAAAAGCTCATTTAGGAACGACATGAACATGCTGCGTACGTAGCTGTTTATCAGTAAATATCTCCACTGAGATTAAGAAAAGCAGTAGCTTAATAAATTAAGTACTTCCTGGTATGGTTACTGTACTGGTAACTCCCCAAAAGAATCTGGATTGTGGTGAGGGAAGAGAGAAAAAAGCTCACTTAGGACCTGCACTTACGAAGGGGGTAGGCAGCTGTATATCAGGGAGTAAACCTTCTGAGAATAAAAACAGCTGGAGCTTGTTAAGGTAATTACACAGGGGAAAAGATGAAGTACTGGGAACTCCTCAGAATAATCTGATTTGTGGTGAGGGGAGAGAGATAAAAGCTCATTTAGGAACGACATGAACATGCTGCATACGTAGCTGTTTATCAGTAAATATCTCCACTGAGATTAAGAAAAGCAATAGCTTAATAAATTAAGTACTTCCTGGTATGGTTACTGTACTGGTTACTCCCCAAAAGAATCTGGATTGTGGTGAGGGAACAGAGAAAAAAGCTCATTTAGGACCTGCACTTACGAAGGGGGTAGGCAGCTGTATATCAGGGAGTAAACCTTCTGAGAATAAAAACAGCTGGAGTTTGTTAAGGTAATTACACAGGGGAAAGGATAATGTACTGGGAACTCCTCAGAAGAATCTGATTTGTGGTGAGGGGAGAGAGATAAAAGCTCATTTAGGAACGACATGTACATGCTGCTTAGGTAGCTGTTTATCAGTAAATATCTCCACTGCGATTAAGAAAAGCAGTAGCTTAATAAATTAAGTATTCCTGGTATGGTTACTGTACTGGTAACTCCCCAAAACAATCTGGATTGTGGTGAGGGAACAGAGAAAAAAGCTCATTTAGGACCTGCACTTACGAAGGGGTTAGGCAGCTGTATATCAGGGAGTAAACCTTCTGAGAATAAAAACAGCTGGAGCTTGTTAAGGTAATTACACAGGGGAAAGGAAAATGTACTGGGAACTCCTCAGAAGAATCTGATTTGTGGTGACGGGAGAGAGATAAAAGCTCATTTAGGAACGACATGAACATGCTGCGTACGTAGCTGTTTATCAGTAAATATCTCCACTGAAATTAAGACAAGCAGTAGCTTAATAAATTAAGTACTTCCTGGTATGGTTACTGTACTGGTAACTCCCCAAAAGAATCTGGATTGTGGTGAGGGAACAGAGAAAAAAGCTCATTTAGGACCTACACTTACGAAGGGGGTAGGCAGCTGTATATCAGGGAGTAAACCTTCTGAGAATAAAAACAGCTGGAGCTTGTTAAGGTAATTACACAGGGGAAAGCATAATGTACTGGGAACTCCTCAGAAGAATCTCATTTTTGCTGAGGGGAGAGAGATAATAGCTCATTTAGGAACGACATGAACATGCTGCGTATGTAGCTGTTTATCAGTAAATATCTCCACTGAGATTAAGAAAAGCAGTAGCTTAATAAATTAAGTACTTCCTGGTATGGTTACTGTACTGGTAACTCCCCAAAAGAATCTGGATTGTGGTGAGGGAACAGAGAAAAAAGCTCATTTAGGACCTGCACTTACGAAGGGGGTAGGCAGCTGTATATCAGGGAGTAAACCTTCTGAGAATAAAAACAGCTGGAGCTTGTTAAGGTACTTACACAGGGGAACGGATAATGTACTGGGAACTCTTCAGAAGAATCTGATTTCTGGTGAGGGGAGAGAGATAAATCTCATTTAGGAACGACATGAACATGCTGCGTAGGTAGCTGTTTATCAGTAAATATCTCCACTGAGATTAAGAAAAGCAGTAGCTTAATAAATTAAGTACTTCCTGGTATGGTTACTGTACTGGTAACTCTCCAAAAGAATCTGGATTGTGGTGAGGGAACAGAGAAAAAAGGTCATTTAGGACCTGCACTTACGAAGGGGGTAGGCAGCTGTATATCAGGGAGAAAACCTTCTGAGAATAAAAAGAGCTGGAGCTTTTTAAGGTAATTACACAGGGGAAAGGATAATGTACTGGGAACTCCTCAGAAGAATCTGATTTGTGGTGAGGGGAGAGAGATAAAAGCTCATTTAGTAACGACATGAACATGCTGCGTAGGTAGCTCTTTGTCAGTAAATATCTCCACTGAGATTAAGAAAAGCAGTAGCTTAATAAATTAAGTACTTCCTGGTATGATTACTGTACTGGTAACTCCCCAAAAGAATCTGGATTGTGGTGAGGGAACAGAGAAAAAGCTCATTTAGGACCTGCACTTACGAAGGGGGTAGGCAGCTGTATATCAGGAAGTAAACCTTCTGAGAATAAAAACAGCTGGAGCTTGTTAAGGTAATTACACAGGGTAAAAGATGAAGTACTGGGAACTCCTCAGAAGAATCTGATTTGTGGTGAGGGGAGAGAGATAAAAGCTCCTTTAGGAACGACATGAACATGCTGCGTAGGTAGCTTTTTATAAGTAAATAGCTCCACTGAGATTATGAAAAGCAGTAGCTTAATAAACTAAATACTTCCTGGTATGGTTACTGTACTTGTAACTCCCCAAAAGAACCTGGATTGTGTTGAGGGAACAGAGAAAAAAGCTCATTTAGGAACTTAACTTACGAAGGGGGTAGGCAGCTGTGTATCAGGGAGTAAACCTTCTGAGAATAAAAACAGCTGGAGCTTGTTAAGGTAATTAAACAGGGGAAAGGATAATGTACTTGGAACTCCTCAGAAGAATCTGATTTTTGGTGAGGGGAGAGAGATAAAAGCTCATTTAGGAACGACATGAACATGCTGCGTAGGTAGCTGTTTATCAGTAAATATCTCCACTGAGATTAAGAAAAGCAGTAGCTTAATAAATTAAGTACTTCCTGGTATGTTTACTGTACTGGTCACTCCCCAAAAGAATCTGGATTGTGTTGAGGCAACAGAGAAAAAAGCTCATTTAGGACCTACACTTACGAAGGGGGTAGGCAGCTGTATATCAGGGAGTAAACCTTCTGAGAATAAAAACAGCTGGAGCTTGTTAAGGTAATTACACAGGGGAAAGGATAATGTACTGGGAACTCCTCAGAAGAATCTGATTTGTGGTGAGGGGAGAGAGATAAAAGCTCATTTAGGAACGACATGAACATGCTGCGTACGTAGCTGTTTATCAGTAAATATCTCCACTGAGATTAAGAAAAGCAGTAGCTTAATAAATTAAGTACTTCCTGGTATGGTTACTGTACTGGTAACTCCCCAAAAGAATCTGGATTGTGGTGAGGGAACAGAGAAAAAAGCTCACTTAAGACCTGCACTTACGAAGGGGGTAGGCAGCTGTATATCAGGGAGTAAACCTTCTGAGAATAAAAACAGCTGGAGCTTGTTAAGGTAATTACAAAGGGGAAAGCATAATGTACTGGGAACTCCTCAGAAGAATCTCATTTGTGCTGAGGGGAGAGAGATAAAAGCTCATTTAGGAACGACATGAACATGCTGCGTATGTTGCTGTTTATCAGTAAATATCTCCACTGAGATTACGTAAAGCAGTAGCTTAATAAATTAAGTACTTCCTGGTATGGTTACTGTACTGGTAACACCCCAAAAGAATCTGGATTGTGGTGAGGGAACAGAGAAAAAAGCTCATTTAGGACCTGCACTTACGAAGGGGGTAGGCAGCTGTATATCAGGGAGTAAACCTTCTGAGAATAAAAACAGCTGGAGCTTGTTAAGGTACTTACACAGGGGAAAGGATAATGTACTGGGAACTCCTCAGAAGAATCTGATTTGTGGTGAGGGGAGGAGATAAAAGCAAATTTAGGAACGACATGAACATGCTGCGTACGTAGCTGTTTATCAGTAAATATCTCCACTGAGATTAAGAAAAGCAGTAGCTTAATAAATTAAGTACTTCCTGGTATGGTTACTGTACTGGTCACTCCCCAAAACAATATGGATTGTGTTGAGGCAACAGAGAAAAAAGCTCATTTAGGACCTACACTTACGAAGGGGGTAGGCAGCTGTATATCAGGGAGTAAACCTTCTGAGAATAAAAACAGCTGGAGCTTGTTAAGATAATTACACAGGGGAAAGGATAATGTACTGGGAACTCCTCAGAAGAATCTGATTTGTGGTGAGGGGAGAGAGATAAAAGCTCATTTAGGAACGACATGAAGATGCTGCGTACGTAGCTGTTTATCAGTAAATATCTCCACTGAGATTAAGAAAAGCAGTATCTTAATAAATTAAGTACTTCCTGGTATGGTTACTGTACTGGTAACTCCCCAAAAGAATCTGGATTGTGGTGAGGGAACAGAGAAAAAAGCTCACTTAGGACCTGCACTTACGAAGGGGGTAGGCAGCTGTATTTCAGGGAGTAAACCTTCTGAGAATAAAAACAGCTGGAGCTTGTTAAGGTAATTACACAGGGGAAAGCATAATGTACTGGGAACTCCTCAGAAGAATCTCATTTCTGCTGAGGGGAGAGAGATAAAAGCTCATTTAGGAACGACATGAACATGCTGCTTAGGTAGCTGTTTATCAGTAAATATCTCCACTGAGATTAAGAAAAGCTGTAGCTTAATAAATTAAGTACTTCCTGGTATGGTTACTGTACTGGTAACACCCCAAAAGAATCTGTATTGTGGTGAGGGAACGGAGAAAAAAGATCATTTAGGACCTGCACTTACGAAGGGGGTAGGCAGCTGTATATCAGGGAGTAAACCTTCTGAGAATAAAAAAAGCTGGAGTTTGTTAAGGTAATTACACACGGGAAAGGATAATGTACTGGGAACTCCTCAGAAGAATCTGATTTGTGGTGAGGGGAGAGAGATAAAAGCTCATTTAGGAACGACATGTACATGCTGCTTAGGTAGCTGTTTATCAGTAAATATCTCCACTGCGATTAAGAAAAGCAGTAGCTTAATAAATTAAGTACTTCCTGGTATGGTTACTGTACTGGTAACTCCCCAAAAGAATCTGGATTGTGGTGAGGGAACAGAGAAAAAAGCTCATTTAGGAACTTAACTTACGAAGGGGGTAGGCAGCTGTGTATCAGGGAGTAAACCTTCTGAGAATAAAAACAGCTGGAGCTTGTTAAGGTAATTAAACAGGGGAAAGGATAATGTACTTGGAACTCCTCAGAAGAATCTGATTTTTGGTGAGGGGAGAGAGATAAAAGCTCATTTAGGAACGACATGAACATGCTGCGTAGGTAGCTGTTTATCAGTAAATATCTCCACTGAGATTAAGAAAAGCAGTAGCTTAATAAATTAAGTACTTCCTGGTATGTTTACTGTACTGGTCACTCCCCAAAAGAATCTGGATTGTGTTGAGGCAACAGAGAAAAAAGCTCATTTAGGACCTACACTTACGAAGGGGGTAGGCAGCTGTATATCAGGGAGTAAACCTTCTGAGAATAAAAACAGCTGGAGCTTGTTAAGGTAATTACACAGGGGAAAGGATAATGTACTGGGAACTCCTCAGAAGAATCTGATTTGTGGTGAGGGGAGAGAGATAAAAGCTCATTTAGGAACGACATGAACATGCTGCGTACGTAGCTGTTTATCAGTAAATATCTCCACTGAGATTAAGAAAAGCAGTAGCTTAATAAATTAAGTACTTCCTGGTATGGTTACTGTACTGGTAACTCCCCAAAAGAATCTGGATTGTGGTGAGGGAACAGAGAAAAAAGCTCACTTAAGACCTGCACTTACGAAGGGGGTAGGCAGCTGTATATCAGGGAGTAAACCTTCTGAGAATAAAAACAGCTGGAGCTTGTTAAGGTAATTACAAAGGGGAAAGCATAATGTACTGGGAACTCCTCAGAAGAATCTCATTTGTGCTGAGGGGAGAGAGATAAAAGCTCATTTAGGAACGACATGAACATGCTGCGTATGTTGCTGTTTATCAGTAAATATCTCCACTGAGATTACGTAAAGCAGTAGCTTAATAAATTAAGTACTTCCTGGTATGGTTACTGTACTGGTAACACCCCAAAAGAATCTGGATTGTGGTGAGGGAACAGAGAAAAAAGCTCATTTAGGACCTGCACTTACGAAGGGGGTAGGCAGCTGTATATCAGGGAGTAAACCTTCTGAGAATAAAAACAGCTGGAGCTTGTTAAGGTACTTACACAGGGGAAAGGATAATGTACTGGGAACTCCTCAGAAGAATCTGATTTGTGGTGAGGGGAGGAGATAAAAGCAAATTTAGGAACGACATGAACATGCTGCGTACGTAGCTGTTTATCAGTAAATATCTCCACTGAGATTAAGAAAAGCAGTAGCTTAATAAATTAAGTACTTCCTGGTATGGTTACTGTACTGGTCACTCCCCAAAACAATATGGATTGTGTTGAGGCAACAGAGAAAAAAGCTCATTTAGGACCTACACTTACGAAGGGGGTAGGCAGCTGTATATCAGGGAGTAAACCTTCTGAGAATAAAAACAGCTGGAGCTTGTTAAGATAATTACACAGGGGAAAGGATAATGTACTGGGAACTCCTCAGAAGAATCTGATTTGTGGTGAGGGGAGAGAGATAAAAGCTCATTTAGGAACGACATGAAGATGCTGCGTACGTAGCTGTTTATCAGTAAATATCTCCACTGAGATTAAGAAAAGCAGTATCTTAATAAATTAAGTACTTCCTGGTATGGTTACTGTACTGGTAACTCCCCAAAAGAATCTGGATTGTGGTGAGGGAACAGAGAAAAAAGCTCACTTAGGACCTGCACTTACGAAGGGGGTAGGCAGCTGTATTTCAGGGAGTAAACCTTCTGAGAATAAAAACAGCTGGAGCTTGTTAAGGTAATTACACAGGGGAAAGCATAATGTACTGGGAACTCCTCAGAAGAATCTCATTTCTGCTGAGGGGAGAGAGATAAAAGCTCATTTAGGAACGACATGAACATGCTGCTTAGGTAGCTGTTTATCAGTAAATATCTCCACTGAGATTAAGAAAAGCTGTAGCTTAATAAATTAAGTACTTCCTGGTATGGTTACTGTACTGGTAACACCCCAAAAGAATCTGTATTGTGGTGAGGGAACGGAGAAAAAAGATCATTTAGGACCTGCACTTACGAAGGGGGTAGGCAGCTGTATATCAGGGAGTAAACCTTCTGAGAATAAAAAAAGCTGGAGTTTGTTAAGGTAATTACACACGGGAAAGGATAATGTACTGGGAACTCCTCAGAAGAATCTGATTTGTGGTGAGGGGAGAGAGATAAAAGCTCATTTAGGAACGACATGTACATGCTGCTTAGGTAGCTGTTTATCAGTAAATATCTCCACTGCGATTAAGAAAAGCAGTAGCTTAATAAATTAAGTACTTCCTGGTATGGTTACTGTACTGGTAACTCCCCAAAAGAATCTGGATTGTGGTGAGGGAACAGAGAAAAAAGCTCATTTAGGACCTGCACTTACGAAGGGGGTAGGCAGCTGTATATCAGGGAGTAAACCTTCTGAGAATAAAAACAGCTGGAGCTTGTTAAGGTAATTACACAGGGGAAAGGATAATGTACTGGGAACTCCTCAGAAGAATCTGATTTGTGGTGACAGGAGAGAGATAAAAGCTCATTTAGGAACGACATGAACATGCTGCGTACGTAGCTGTTTATCAGTAAATATCTCCACTGAGATTAAGAAAAGCAGTAGCTTAATAAATTAATACTTCCTGGTATGGTTACTGTACTGGTAACTCCCCAAAAGAATCTGGATTGTGGTGAGGGAACAGAGAAAAAAGCTCATTTAGGACCTGCACTTACGAAGGGGGTAGGCAGCTGTATATCAGGGAGTAAACCTTCTGAGAATAAAAACAGCTGGAGCTTGTCAAGGTAATTACACAGGGGAAAGCATAATGTACTGGGAACTCCTCAGAAGAATCTCATTTGTGCTGAGGGGAGAGAGATAAAAGCTCATTTAGGAACGACATGAACATGCTGCGTATGTTGCTGTTTATCAGTAAATATCTCCACTGAGATTAAGAAAAGCAGTAGGTTAATAAATTAAGTACTTCCTGGTATGGTTACTGTACTGGTAACACCCCAAAAGAATCTGGATTGTGGTGAGGGAACAGAGAAAAAAGCTCATTTAGGACCTGCCCTTACGAAGGGGGTAGGCAGCTGTATATCAGGGAGTAAACCTTCTGAGAATAAAAACAGCTGGAGGTTTTTAAGGTACTTACACAGGGGAAAGGATAATGTACTGGGAACTCCTCAGAAGAATCTGATTTGTGGTGAGGGGAGAGAGATAAAAGCAAATTTAGGAACGACATGAACATGCAGCGTACGTAGCTGTTTATCAGTAAATATCTCCACTGAGATTAAGAAAAGCAGTAGCTTAATAAATTAAGTACTTCCTGGTATGGTTACTGTACTGGTAACTCCCCAAAAGAATCTGGATTGTGGTGAGGGAACAGAGAAAAAAGCTCATTTAGGACCTCCACTTACGAAGGGGGTAGGCAGCTGTGTATCAGGGAGTATACCTTCTGAGAATAAAAACAGCTGGAGCTTGTTAAGGTAATTACACAGGGGAAAGGATAATGTACTGGGAACTCCTCAGAAGAATCTGATTTGTGGTGAGGGGAGAGAGATAAAAGCTCATTTCGGAACGACATGAACATGCTGCGTAGGTAGCCGTTTATCAGTAAATATCTCCATTGAGATTAAGAAAAGCAGTAGCTTAATATATTAAGTACTTCCTGGTATGGTTACTGTACTGGTAACTCCCCAAAAGAATCTGGATTGTGGTGAGGGAACAGAGAAAAAAGCTCATTTAGGACCTGGACTGACGAAGGGGGTAGGCAGCAGGATATCAGGGAGTAATCATTCTGAGAATAAAAATAGCTGGATCTTGTTAAGGTAATTACACAGGGGAAAGGATAATGTACTGGGAACTCCTAATAAGAATCTGATTTGTGGTGAGGGGAGAGAGATAAAAGCTCATTTAGGAACGACATGAACATGCCGCTTACGTAGCTGTTTATCAGTAAATATCTCCACTGAGATTAAGAAAAGCAGTCGCTTAATAAATTAAGTACTTCCTGGTATGGTTACTGTACTGGTCACTCCCAAAAAGAATCTGGATTGTGGTGAGGGAACAGAGAAAAAGTTCATTTAGGACCTGCACTTACGAAGGGGGTAGGCAGCTGTATATCAGGGAGTAAACCTTCTGAGAATAAAAACAGCTGGAGCTTGTTAAGGTAATTACACAGGGGAAAGGATAATGTACTGAGAACTCCTCAGAAGAATCTGATTTTTGGTGAGGGGAGAGAGATAAAGGCTCATTTAGGAACGACATGAACATGCTGCGTAGGTAGCTGTTTATCAGTAAATATCTCCACTGAGATTAAGAAAAGCAGTAGCTTAATAAATTAAGTACTTCCTGGTATGGTTACTGTACTGGTAACTCCCCAAAAGAATCTGGATTGTGGTGAGGGAACAGAGTAAAAAGCTCATTTAGGACCTGCACTTTCGAAGGGGGTAGGCAACTGTATATCAGGGAGTAAACCTTCTGAGAATAAAAAAACGTGGAGCTTGTTAAGGTAATTACACAGGGGAAAGGATAATGTACTGGGAACTCCTCAGAAGAATCTGATTTGTGGTGAGGGGAGAGAGATAAAAGCTCATATAGGAACGACATGAACATGCTGCGTACGTAGCTATTTATCAGTAAATATCTCCACTGAGATTAAGAAAAGCAGTCTTTTAATAAATTAAGTACTTCCTGGTATGTATACTGTACTGGTAACTCCACAAAAGAATCTGGATTGTGGTGAGGGAACAGAGAAAAAAGCTCATTTAGGACCTGCACTTACGAAGGGTGTAGGCAGCTGTATATCAGGGAGTAAAACTTCTGAGAATAAAAACAGCTGGAGCTTGTTAAGGTAATTACACAGGGGAAAGGATAATGTACTGGTAACTCCCCAAAAGAATCTGGATTGTGGTGAGGGAACAGAGAAAAAAGCTCATTTAGGACCTGCACTTACGATGGGCGTAGGCAGCTGTATATTAGGGAGTAAACCTTCTGAGAATAAAAACAGCTGGAGCTTGTTAAGGTAATTACACAAGGGAAAGGATAATGTACTGGGAATTCCTCAGAAGAATCTGATTCGTGGTGAGGGGAGAGAGATAAAAGCTCATTTAGGAACGACATGAACATGCTGCGTAGGTAGCTGTTTTTCAGTAAATATCTCCACTGAGATTAAGAAAAGCAGTAGCTTAATAAATTAAGTACTTCCTAGTATTTTTACTCTACTGGTAACTCCCCAAAAGAATCTCGATAGTGGTGAGGGAACAGAGAAAAAAGCTCATTTAGGACCTGGACTCATGAAAGGGGTAGGCAGCAGTATATCAGGGAGTAAACCTTCTGAGAATAAAAACAGCTGGAGCTTGTTAAGGTAATTACACAGGGGAAATGATAATGTACTGGAAACAATTCAGAAGAATCTGATTTGTGGTGAGGGGAGAGAGATAAAAGCTCATTTAGGAACTACATGAACATGCTGCGTAGGTAGCTGTTTATCAGTAAATATCTTCACTGAGATTTAGAAAAGCAGTAGCTTAATAAATTAAGTACTTCCTGGTATGGTTACTGTACTGGTAACTCCCCAAAAGAATCTGGATTGTGGTGAGGGAACAGAGAAAAAAGCTCATTTAGGACCTGCACTTACGAAGGGGGTAGTCAGGTGTATATCAAGGAGTAAACCTTCTGAGAATAAAAACAGCTGGAGCTTGTTAAGGTAATTACACAGCGGAAAGGATAATGTACTGGGAACTCCTCAGAAGAATCTGATTTGTGGTGAGGGGAGAGAGATAAAAGCTCATTTAGTAACGACATGAACATGCTGCATACGTAGCTGTTTATCAGTAAATATCTCCACTGAGATTAAGAAAATCAGTAGCTTAATAAATTAAGTACTTCCTGGTATGGTTACTGTACTGGTAACTCCCCAAAAGAATCTGGATTGTGGTGAGGGAACAGAGAAAAAAGCTCATTTAGGACCTGCACTTACGAAGTGGGTAGGCAGCTGTATATCAGGGAGTAAACCTTCTGAGAATAAAAACAGCTGGAGCTTGTTAAGGTTATTACACAGGGGAAAGGATAATGTACTGGGAACTCCTCAGAAGAATCTGATTTGTGGTGAGGGGAGAGAGATAAAAGATCATTTAGGAACGACATGAACATGCTGCGTAGGTAGCTGTTTATCAGTAAATATCTCCACTGAGATTATGAAAAGTAGTAGCTTAATAAATTAAGTACTTCCTGGTATTGTTACTGTACTGGTAACTCCCCAAAGAATCTGGATTGTGGTGAGGTAACAGAGAAAAAAGCTCATTTCGGACCTGCACTTACGAAGGGGGTAGGCAGCTGTATATCAGGGAGTAAACCTTCTGAGAATAAAAACAGCTGGAGCTTGTTAAGGTAATTACACAAGGGAAAAGATGAAGTACTGGGAACTCCTCAGAAGAATCTGATTTGTGGTGAGGGGAGAGAGATAAAAGCTCATTTAGGAACGACATGAACATGCTGCGTAGGTAGCTGTTTATCAGTAAATATCTCCAATGAGATTAAGAAAAGCAGTAGCTTAATAAATTAAATAGTTCCTGGTATGGTTACTGTACTGGGAACTCCCCAAAAGAATCTGGATTGTGGTGAGGGAACAGAGAAAAAAGCTCATTTAGGATCTGCACTTACGAAGGGGGCAGGCAGCTGTATATCAGGGAGTAAACCTTCTGAGAATAAAAACAGCTGGAGCTTGTTAAGGTAATTACACAGGGGAAAGGATAATGTACTGGGAACTCCTAAGAAGAATCTGATTTGTGCTGAGGGGAGAGAGACAAAAGCTCATTTAGGAACGACATGAACATGCTGTGTACGTAGCTGTTTATCAGTAAATATCTCCACTGAGATTAAGAAAAGCAGTAGCTTCATAAATTAAGTACTTCCTGGTATGGTTACTGTACTGGTAACTCCCCAAAAGAATCTGGATTGTGGTGAGGGAACAGAGAAAAAAGCTCATTTAGGACCTGCACTTACGAAGGGGGTAGGCAGCTGTATATCAGGGAGTAAACCTTCTGAAAATAAAAACAGCTGGAGCTTGTTAAGGTAATTACACAGGGGAAAGGATAATGTACTGGGAACTCCTCAGAAGAATCTGATTTGTGGTGAGGGGAGAGAGATAAAAGCTCATTTATGAACGACATGAACATGCTGCGTACATAGCTGTTTATCAGTAAATATCTCCACTGAGATTAAGCAAAGCAGTAGCTTAATAAATTAAGTACTTCCTGGTATGGTTACTCTACTGGTAACTCCCCAAAAGAATCTGGATTGTGGTGAGGGAACAGAGAAAAAAGCTCATTTAGGACCTACACTTACGAAGGGGGTAGGAAGCTGTATATCAGGGAGTAAACCTTCTGAGAATCAAAACAGCTGGAGCTTGTTAAGGTAATTACACAGGGGAAAGGATAATGTACTGGGAACTCCTCAGAAGAATCTGATTTGTGGTGAGGGGAGAGAGACAAAAGCTCATTTAGGAACGACATGAACATGCTGCATACGAAGCTGCTTATCAGTAAATATCTTCACTGACATTAAGAAAAGCAGTAGCTTAATAAATGAATTACTTCCTGGTATGTTTACTGTACTGGTAACTCCCCAAAGAATCTGGATTGTGGTGAGGGAACAGAGAAAAAAGCTCATTTCGGACCTGCACTTACGAAGGGGGTAGGCAGCTGTATATCAGGGAGTAAACCTTCTGAGAATAAAAACAGCTGGAGCTTGTTAAGGTAATTACACAAGGGAAAAGATGAAGTACTGGGAACTCCTCAGAAGAATCTGATTTGTGGTGAGGGGAGAGAGATAAAAGCTCATTTAGGAACGACATGAACATGCTGCGTAGGTAGCTGTTTATCAGTAAATATCTCCAATGAGATTAAGAAAAGCAGTAGCTTAATAAATTAAATAGTTCCTGGTATGGTTACTGTACTGGGAACTCCCCAAAAGAATCTGGATTGTGGTGAGGGAACAGAGAAAAAAGCTCATTTAGGATCTGCACTTACGAAGGGGGCAGGCAGCTGTATATCAGGGAGTAAACCTTCTGAGAATAAAAACAGCTGGAGCTTGTTAAGGTAATTACACAGGGGAAAGGATAATGTACTGGGAACTCCTAAGAAGAATCTGATTTGTGCTGAGGGGAGAGAGACAAAAGCTCATTTAGGAACGACATGAACATGCTGTGTACGTAGCTGTTTATCAGTAAATATCTCCACTGAGATTAAGAAAAGCAGTAGCTTCATAAATTAAGTACTTCCTGGTATGGTTACTGTACTGGTAACTCCCCAAAAGAATCTGGATTGTGGTGAGGGAACAGAGAAAAAAGCTCATTTAGGACCTGCACTTACGAAGGGGGTAGGCAGCTGTATATCAGGGAGTAAACCTTCTGAAAATAAAAACAGCTGGAGCTTGTTAAGGTAATTACACAGGGGAAAGGATAATGTACTGGGAACTCCTCAGAAGAATCTGATTTGTGGTGAGGGGAGAGAGATAAAAGCTCATTTATGAACGACATGAACATGCTGCGTACATAGCTGTTTATCAGTAAATATCTCCACTGAGATTAAGCAAAGCAGTAGCTTAATAAATTAAGTACTTCCTGGTATGGTTACTCTACTGGTAACTCCCCAAAAGAATCTGGATTGTGGTGAGGGAACAGAGAAAAAAGCTCAGTTAGGACCTACACTTACGAAGGGGGTAGGAAGCTGTATATCAGGGAGTAAACCTTCTGAGAATCAAAACAGCTGGAGCTTGTTAAGGTAATTACACAGGGGAAAGGATAATGTACTGGGAACTCCTCAGAAGAATCTGATTTGTGGTGAGGGGAGAGAGACAAAAGCTCATTTAGGAACGACATGAACATGCTGCATACGAAGCTGCTTATCAGTAAATATCTTCACTGACATTAAGAAAAGCAGTAGCTTAATAAATGAATTACTTCCTGGTATGGTTACTGTACTCGTAACTCCCCCAAAGAATCTGGATTGTGGTGAGGGAACAGAGAAAAAAGCTCATTTAGGACCTGCACTTACGAAGGGGGTAGGCAGCTGTATAACAGGGAGTAAACCTTCTGAGAATAAAAACAGCTGGAGCTTGTTAAGGTAATTACACATGGGAAAGGATAATGTACTGGGAACTCCTCAGAAGAATCTGATTCGTGCTGAGGGGAGAGAGATAAAAGCTCATTTAAGAACGACATGAACATGCTGCGTAGGTAGCTGTTTATCAGTAAATATCTCCACTGAGATTAAGAAAAGCAGTAGCTTAATAAATTAAGTACTTCCTGGTATGGTTACTGTACTGGTAACTCCCCAAAAGAATCTGGAATGTGGTGAGGGAACAGAGAAAAAAGCTCATTTAGGACCTGCACTTACGAAGGGGGTAGGCAGCTGTATATCAGGGAGTAAACCTTCTGAGAATAAAAACAGCTGGAGCTTGTTAAGGTAATTGCACAGGGGAAAGGATAATGTACTGGGAACTCCTCAGAAGAATCTGATTTGTGGTGAGGGGAGAGAGATAAAAGCTCATTTAGGAACGACATGAACATGCTGCATACGTAGCTGTTTATCAGTAAATATCTCCACTGAGATTAAGAAAAGCAGTAGATTAATAAATTAAGTACTTCCTGGTATGGATACTGTACTGGTAACTCCCCAAAAGAATCTGGATTGTGGTGAGGGAACAGAGAAAAAAGCTCATTTAGCACCTGCAATTACGAAGGGGGTAGGCAGCTGTATATCAGGGAGTAAACCTTCTGAGAATAAAAACAGCTGGAGCTTGTTAAGGTAATTGCACAGGGGAAAGGATAATGTACTGGGAACTCCTCAGAAAATCTGATTTGTGGTGAGGGGAGAGAGATAAAAGCTCCGTTAGGAACGACATGAACATGCTGCGTAGGTAGCTGTGTATCAGAAAATATCTCCACTGAGATTAAGAAAAGCAGTAGCTTAATAAATTAAGTACTTCCTGGTATGGTTACTGTACTGGTAACTCCCCAAAAGAATCTGGATTGTGGTGAGGGAACAGAGAAAAAAGCTCATTTAGGACCTGCACTTACGAAGGGGGTAGGCAGCTGTATATCAGGGAGTAAAGCTTCTGAGAATAAAAACAGCTGGAGCTTTTTAAGGTAATTACACAGGGGAAAGAATAATGTACTGGGAACTCCTCAGAAGAATCTGATTTGTGGTGAGGGGTGAGAGATAAAAGCTCATTTATGAACGACATGAACATGCTGCGTAGGTAGCTCTTTGTCAGTAAATATCTCCACTGAGATTAAAAAAAGCAGTAGCTTAATAAACTAAATACTTCCTGGTATGGTTACTGTACTGGTAACTCCCCAAAAGAACCTGGATTGTGTTGAGGGAACAGAGAAAAAAGCTCATTTAGGAACTTAACTTACGAAGGGGGTAGGCAGCTGTATATCAGGGAGTAAACCTTCTGAGAATAAAAACAGCTGGAGCTTGTTAAGGTAATTACACAGGGGAAAGGATAATGTACTTGGAACTCCTCAGAAGAATCTGATTTTTGGTGAGGGGAGAGAGATAAAAGCTCATTTAGGAACGACATGAACATGCTGCGTAGGTAGCTGTTTATCAGTAAATATCTCCACTGAGATTAAGAAAAGCAGTAGCTTAATGAATTAAGTACTTCCTGGTATGATTACTGTACTGGTAACTTCCCAAAAGAATCTGGATTTTGGTGTGGGAACAGAGAAAAAAGCTCATTTACGACCTGCACTTACGAGGGGGTAGGCAGCTGTATATCAGGGAGTGAACCTTCTGAGAATAAAAACAGCTGGAGCTTGTTAAGGTAATTAAACAGGGGAAAGGATAATGTACTTGGAACTCCTCAGAAGAATCTGATTTTTGGTGAGGGGAGAGAGATAAAAGCTCATTTAGGAACGACATGAACATGCTGCGTAGGTAGCTGTTTATCAGTAAATATCTCCACTGAGATTAAGAAAAGCAGTAGCTTAATGAATTAAGTACTTCCTGGTATGATTACTGTACTGGTAACTGCCCAAATGAATCTGGATTTTGGTGTGGGAACAGAGAAAAAAGCTCATTTACGACCTGCACTTACGAGGGGGTAGGCAGCTGTATATCAGGGAGTAAACCTTCTGAGAATAAAAACAGCTGGAGCTTGTTAAGGTAAATACACAGGGGAAAGCATAATGTACTGGGAACTCCTCAGAAGAATCTGATTTGTGGTGAGGGGAGAGAGATAAAAGCAAATTTAGGAACGACATGAACATGCTGCGTACGTAGCTGTTTATCAGTAAATATCTCCACTGAGATTAAGAAAAGCAGTAGCTTAATAAATTAAGTACTTCCTGGTATGGTTACTGTACTGGTAACTCCCCAAAACAATCTGGATTGTGGTGAGGGAACAGAGAAAAAAGCTCATTTAGGACCTGCACTTACGAAGGGGGTAGGCAGCTGTATATCAGGGAGTAAACCTTCTGAGAATAAAAACAGCTGGAGCTTGTTAAGGTAATTAAACAGGGGAAAGGATAATGTACTGGGAACTCCTCAGAAGTATCTGATTTGTGGTGACGGGAGAGAGATAAAAGCTCATTTAGGAACGACATGAACATGCTGCGTACGTAGCTGTTTATCAGTAAATATCTCCACTGAGATTAAGAAAAACAGTAGCTTAATAAATTAAGTACTTCCTGGTATGGTTACTGTACTGGTAACTCACCAAAAGAATCTGGATTGTGGTGAGGGTACAGAGAAAAAAGCTCATTTAGGACCTGCACGTACGAAGTGGGTAGGCAGCTGTATATCAGGGAGTAAACCTTCTGAGAATAAAAACAGCTGGAGCTTGTTAAGGTAATTACACAGGGGAAAGGATAATGTACTGGGAACTCCTCAGAACAATCTGATGTGTGGTGAGGGGAGAGAGATAAAAGCAAATTTAGGAACGACATGAACATGCTGCGTAGGTAGCTGTTTATCAGTAAATATCTCCACTGAGATTAAGAAAAGCAGTAGCTTAATAAATTAAGTACTTCCTGGTATGGTTACTGTACTGGTAACTCCCCAAAAGAATCTGGATCGTGGTGAAGGAACAGAGAAAAAAGTTCATTTATGACCTGCACTTACTAAGGGGGTAGGCAGCTGTATATCAGGAAGTAAACCTTCTGAGAATAAAAACGGCTGGAGCTTGTTAAGGTAATTACACAGGGGAAAGGATAATGTACTGGGAACTCCTCAGAAGAATATGATTTGTGGTGAGGGGAGAGAGATAAAAGCTCATTTAGGAACGACATGAACATGCTGCGTAGGTAGCTGTTTATCAGTAAATATCTCCACTGAGTTTAAGAAAAGCAGTAGCTTAATAAATTAAGTACTTCCTGGTATGGTTACTGTACTTGTAACTCCCGAAAAGAATCTGGATTGTGGTAAGAGAACAGAGAAAAAAGCGCATTTAGGACCTGCACTTACGAAGGGGGTAGGCAGCTGTATATCAGGGAGTAAACCTTCTGAGAATAAAAACAGCTGGAGCTTGTTAAGGTAATTACACAGGGGAAAAGATGAAGTACTGGGAACTCCTCAGAAGAATCTGATTTGTGGTGAGGGGAGAGAGATAAAAGCTCATTTAGGAAAGACATGAACATGCTGCATACGTAGCTGTTTATCAGTAAATATCTCCCCTGAGATTAAGAAAAGCAGTAGCTTAATAAATTAAGTACTTCCTGGTATGGTTATTGTACTGGTTACTCCCCAAAAGAATCTGGATTGTGGTGAGGGAACAGAGAAAAAAGCTCATTTAAGACCTGCACTTACGAAGGGGGTAGGCAGCTGTATATCAGGGAGTGAACCTTCTGAGAATAAAAACAGCTGGAGTTTGTTAAGGTAATTACACAGGGGAAAGGATAATGTACTGAGAACTCCTCAGAAGAGTCTGATTTGTGGTGAGGGGAGAGAGATAAAAGCTCATTTAGGAAGGACATGTACATGCTGCGTAGGTAGCTGTTTATCAGTAAATATCTCCACTGAGATTAAGTAAAGCAGTAGATCAATAAATTAAGTACTTCCTGGTATGGTTACTGTACTGGTAACTCCCCAAAAGAATCTGGATTGTGGTGAGGGAACAGAGAAAAAAGCTCATTTAGGACCTGCACTTACGAAGGGGGTAGGCACCTGTATATCAGGGAGTAAACCTTCTGATAATAAAAACAGCTGGAGCTTGTTAAGGTAATTACACAGGGGAAAAGATAATGTACTGTGAACTCCTCAGAAGAATCTGATTTGTGGTGAGGGGAGAGAGATAAAAGCTCATTTAGGAACGACATGAACATGCTGCGTAGGTAGCTGTTTATCAGTAAATATCTCCACTGAGATTAAGAAAAGCAGTAGCTTAATAAATTAAGTACTTCCTGGTATGGTTACTGTACTGGTAACTCCCCAAAAGAATCTGGATTGTGGTGAGGGAACAGAGAAAAAAGCTCATTTAGGACCTGCACTTACGAAGGGGGTAGGCAGCTGTATATCAGGGAGTAAAGCTTCTGAGAATAAAAACAGCTGGAGCTTTTTAAGGTAATTACACAGGGGAAAGGATAATGTACTGGGAACTCCTCAGAAGAATCTGATTTGTGGTGAGGGGAGAGAGATAAAAGCTCATTTATGAACGACATGAACATGCTGCGTAGGTAGCTCTTTGTCAGTAAATATCTCCACTGAGATTAAGAAAAGCAGTAGCTTAATAAATTAAGTAATTCCTGGTATGGTTACTGTACTGGTAACTCCCCAAAAGAATCTGGATTGTGGTGAGGGAACAGAGAAAAAGCTCATTTACGACCTGCACTTACGAAGGGGGTAGGCAGCTGTATATCAGGGAGTAAACCTTCTGAGAATAAAAACAGCTGGAGCTTGTTAAGGTAATTACACAGGGTAAAAGATGAAGTACTGGGAACTCCTCAGAAGAATCTGATTTGTGGTGAGTGGAGAGAGATAAAAGCTCCTTTAGGAACGACATGAACATGCTGCGTAGGTAGCTTTTTATAAGTAAATAGCTCCACTGAGATTAAGAAAAGCAGTAGCTTAATAAACTAAATACTTCCTGGTATGGTTACTGTACTGGTAACTCCCCAAAAGAACCTGGATTGTGTTGAGGGCACAGAGAAAAAAGCTCACTTAGGACCTGCACTTACGAAGGGGGTAGGCAGCTGTATATCAGGGAGTAAACCTTCTGAGAATAAAAACAGCTGGAGCTTGTTAAGGTAATTACACAGGGGAAAAGATGAAGTACTGGGAACTCCTCAGAATAATCTGATTTGTGGTGAGGGGAGAGAGATAAAAGCTCATTTAGGAACGACATGAACATGCTGCGTACGTAGCTTTTTATCAGTAAATATCTCCACTGAGATTAAGAAAAGCAGTAGCTTAATAAATTAAGTACTTCCTGGTATGGTTACTGTACTGGTAACTCCCCAAAAGAATCTGGATTGTGGTGAGGGAACAGAGAAAAAAGCTCATTAAGACCTACACTTACGAAGGGGGTAGGCAGCTGTATATCAGGGAGTAAACCTTCTGATAATAAAAACAGCTGGAGCTTGTTAAGGTAATTACACAGGGGAAAGGATAATGTACTGGGAACTCCTCAGAAGAATCTGATTTGTGGTGAGGGGAGAGAGATAAAAGCTCATTTATTAACGACAAGAACATGCTGCATAGGTAGCTGTTTATCAGTAAATATCTCCACTGAGATTAAGAAAAGCAGTAGCTTAATAAATTAAGTACTTCCTGGTATGGTTACTGTACTGGTAACTCCCCATAAGAATCTGGATTGTGGTGAGGGAACAGAGAAAAAAGCTCATTTAGGACCTGCACTTACGAAGGGGGGAGGCAGCTGTATATCAGGGAGTAAACCTTCTGAGAATAAAAACAGCTGTAGCTTGTTAAGGTAATTACACAGGGGAAAGCATAATGTACTGGGAACTGCTCAGAAGAATCTCATTTGTGCTGAGGGGAGAGAGATAAAAGCTCATTTAGGAACGACATGAACAGGCTGCGTATGTAGCTTTTTATAAGTAAATAGCTCCACTGAGATTAAGAAAAGCAGTAGCTTAATAAACTAAATACTTCCTGGTATGGTTACTGTACTGGTAACTCCCCAAAAGAACCTGGATTGTGTTGAGGGCACAGAGAAAAAAGCTCATTTAGGAACTTAACTTACGAAGGGGGTAGGCAGCTGTATATCAGGGAGTAAACCTTCTGAGAATAAAAACAGCTGGAGCTTGTTAAGGTAATTAAACAGGGGAAAGGATAATGTACTTGGAACTCCTCAGAAGAATCTGATTTTTGGTGAGGGGAGAGAGATAAAAGCTCATTTAGGAACGACATTAACATGCTGCGTAGGTAGCTGTTTATCAGTAAATATCTCCACTGAGATTAAGAAAAGCAGTAGCTTAATGAATTAAGTACTTCCTGGTATGATTACTGTACTGGTAACTCCCCAAAAGAATCTGGATTGTGGTGTGGGAACAGAGAAAAAAGCTCATTTACGACCTGCACTTACGAGGGGGTAGGCAGCTGTATATCAGGGAGTAAACCTTCTGAGAATAAAAACAGCTGGAGCTTGTTAAGGTAATTAAACAGGGGAAAGGATAATGTACTTGGAACTCCTCAGAAGAATCTGATTTTTGGTGAGGGGAGAGAGATAAAAGCTCATTTAGGAACGACATGAACATGCTGCGTAGGTAGCTGTTTATCAGTAAATATCTCCACTGAGATTAAGAAAAGCAGTAGCTTATTGAATTAAGTACTTCCTGGTATGATTACTGTACTGGTAACTCCCCAAAAGAATCTGGATTTTGGTGTGGGAACAGAGAAAAAAGCTCATTTACGACCTGCACTTACGAGGGGGTAGGCAGCTGTATATCAGGGAGTAAACCTTCTGAGAATAAAAACAGCTGGAGCTTGTTAAGGTAATTACACAGGGGAAAGCATAATGTACTGGGAACTCCTCAGAAGAATCTCATTTGTGCTGAGGGGAGAGAGATAAAAGCTCATTTAGGAACGACATGAACATGCTGCGTATGTAGCTGTTTATCAGTAAATATCTCCACTGAGATTAAGAAAAGCAGTAGCTTAATAAATTAAGTACTTCCTGGTATGGTTACTGTACTGGTAACACCCCAAAAGAATCTGGATTGTGGTGAGGGAACAGAGAAAAAAGCTCATTTAGGACCTGCACTTACGAAGGGGGTAGGCAGCTGTATATCAGGGAGTAAACCTTCTGAGAATAAAAACAGCTGGAGCTTGTTAAGGTACTTACACAGGGGAAAGGATAATGTACTGGGAACTCCTCAGAAGAATCTGATTTGTGGTGAGGGGAGAGAGATAAAAGCAAATTTAGGAACGACATGAACATGCTGCGTACGTAGCTGTTTATCAGTAAATATCTCCACTGAGATTAAGAAAAGCAGTAGCTTAATAAATTAAGTACTTCCTGGTATGGTTACTGTACTGGTCACTCCCCAAAACAATCTGGATTGTGTTGAGGCAACAGAGAAAAAAGCTCATTTAGACCCACACTAACGAAGGGGGTAGGCAGCTGTATATCAGGGAGTAAACCTTCTGAGAATAAAAACAGCTGCAGCTTGTTAAGGTAATTACACAGGGGAAAGGATAATGTACTAGGAACTCCTCAGAAGAATCTGATTTGTGGTGAGGGGAGAGAGATAAAAGCTCATTTAGGAACGACATGAACATGCTGCGTACGTAGCTGTTTATCAGTAAATATCTCCACTGAGATTAAGAAAAGCAGTAGCTTAATAAATTAAGTACTTCCTGGTATGGTTACTGTACTGGTAACTCCCCAAAAGAATCTGGATTGTGGTGAGGGAACAGAGAAAAAAGCTCACTTAGGACCTGCACTTACGAAGGGGGTAGGCAGCTGTATATCAGGGAGTAAACCTTCTGAGAATAAAAACAGCTGGAGCTTGTTAAGGTAATTACACAGGGGAAAAGATGAAGTACTGGGAACTCCTCAGAATAATCTGATTTGTGGTGAGGGGAGAGAGATAAAAGCTCATTTAGGAACGACATGAACATGCTGCGTACGTAGCTGTTTATCAGTAAATATCTCCACTGAGATTAAGAAAAGCAGTAGCTTAATAAATTAAGTACTTCCTGGTATGGTTACTGTACTGGTAACTCCCCAAAAGAATCTGGATTGTGGTGAGGGAACAGAGAAAAAAGCTCATTTAGGACCTACACTTACGAAGGGGGTAGGCAGCTGTATATCAGGGAGTAAACCTTCTGATAATAAAAACAGCTGGAGCTTGTTAAGGTAATTACACAGGGGAAAGGATAATGTACTGGGAACTCCTCAGAAGAATCTGATTTGTGGTGAGGGGAGAGAGATAAAAGCTCATTTATTAACGACATGAACATGCTGCATAGGTAGCTGTTTATCAGTAAATATCTCCACTGAGATTAAGAAAAGCAGTAGCTTAATAAATTAAGTACTTCCTGGTATGGTTACTGTACTGGTAACTCCCCATAAGAATCTGGATTGTGGTGAGGGAACAGAGAAAAAAGCTCATTTAGGACCTGCACTTACGAAGGGGGGAGGCAGCTGTATATCAGGGAGTAAACCTTCTGAGAATAAAAACAGCTGGAGCTTGTTAAGGTAATTACACAGGGGAAAGCATAATGTACTGGGAACTGCTCAGAAGAATCTCATTTGTGCTGAGGGGAGAGAGATAAAAGCTCATTTAGGAACGACATGAACAGGCTGCGTATGTAGCTGTTTATCAGTAAATATCTCCACTGAGATTAAGAAAAGCAGTAGCTTAATAAATTAAGTACTTCCTGGTATGGTTACTGTACTGGTAACACCCCAAAAGAATCTGGATTGGAGAAGGGACAGAAGACGGCGGAGGAGTGGCTGAGCCCTTGCAGCGCTCCCTCCGATATCATAGCTTTCTCACCTCATAGAAACTCTTTCTCCGAGAAAGACAGCCAAAGTAATTTCTAACAGTACAGGGATTCTGAACAGGAAGGAAAAATCGACTTTGCTGGTCTGAAAACACATAATTCAGCTCCGAGCGGCGTCCCGCCGCCGCGCCGCGCCAGCGCCGGCTCCGGCACAGTGCCGGGCACATCCCCCCCCGCCCCCGCACTCCGCACAGCTAAAGTGTTAAATACTCCAGACGGCAGCCGAGCATGGAGGACCTCACATCGCAGAGACAGCGTGAGTACCCCCAAAATTTATCATCACTTGTGCCCACAGTCCAGCTTCTGGAAGGCATCCCTGTCCCCACCGCCAGAGCAAAGCGCCATCTTTGACACTGGCATAGGGTCAGACCAGACTGGAACTGAAGCGGGCCTGGGGAAAGTGAGGTCAAAAAAGCCATCTTTGAAAAGGGCAGGAGGGGCGGAATCAGTGAGAACCAGCCCAGCCCAGAAGAACGCCCCCTGCCCCCCTGCCCTGGCGGGAGGCGAGTCCGGGGCTTAGCCAGAGATGCCCCGCCCTGCCCGCCGGAACTTCTAAACTTAAAGCAAAAGCTGCGAGCAGCTACCAGGGGCACGGAAACAACCGACGGAGGAACAAACAGTTCCAGGGACAGCTAAACGGTCCCATCACAGAGGAAGCTAATTCCCAGCCCAAAACGGAGCTGTATTCCATAGCTACCTATGCCACAGAGGCCGCCTCCCTCAGGCAAGCAACGCTCAGCGGAGCAAAACAGCCCAGAGGCGCCCCACCCTGCTGTGGTCACAGCGTAGTCAAGACCAGGCATCAAAGGCAGCGGCCCCACAGCAGACAGAGGAGCCACAGTTCCTGAGACTGCTCACGTCCCCATCGACAGAGGACGCCCAAGGCCTGCCTGCAGGCTGTGGGAATCTCAGAGACCCACGATTGCACCAACAGGGGAGAAGGTCAGAACAGAACCACCCCTTGCCAACTGAAATCAAGTCAAACCAGCCAATCAGGAAAATAGACTGCAGTCCATTGCAGGGAAATCAGAGACTGGTTTCTTTTTCTTTTCAAACATTTTTTTTATATAAACTTTTCTTTTAAATTTTCTTTTTAATTTTTTCACACCTGAAACATCATTGGCTGGTTATTTTTTTTTTTAATTTTTTTTTTTGGTTTGTTTGTTTTTTGTTTGTTTTCCATTTTTATTGGTTTGTTTTATCAAGTTTTTTTTGTGTTTGTTTATTTGTTTGGGTTGTTCTTTTTCTGTTATTTTCCTTTTTATCTACTTATGCTTCCTTTTTAAATAATTTTTCTCTGTTTTGTGTTTCTGTCTTCCAGTATTTTTACTTCATTTCTCTCGATGCGTCCTCTTCCTTTAAAAATTACTTTCCTATAAATAACACCTACACCCTTTTCTGCTAACTCTCCAGTGTCTGTCATTTTATCAATGTTCTTTCTACTGATTCTACTCTTCTCCACATTTCCACGTCACTGAAACTAAACCAAAATCACCCCCCCCAATACACTTTACTCTATTCTCTTTACTACCTCCAACTTACCCGCCTGACTTACTGCCTGGACCTCCAGGTTCCATTGACTCCTGGTTATTGGATAGAGGGTATCCCAGCTTAATACAAGTGAATCAAAGGGGTTCATAGAGAAAACCAGTCCTAAAAGAACTTAATATAAAAACAAGAATTGCATATAGGGTTGTAACAGTAAATAAGTAACTACTGAATACAGGGCCCAGGATCGGATGTTATATTGAAATTGTATTCTTTAGGAACACCAAATCTAACTTTATAGACAGGTATACAAGGTATCTGTATATAATTGTGAAATTGTAAGATTTACACAACAGTGCTTGGTAAGGGCTGCTTTGGGTCTTAAACAGTGCTCACAGGTGCTGGTAGACTGGCATTCCCAATTCAAATGGGCAGAAGAAACACAAGAAAGATGGCAAATAATGAAGTCTTATCCCCCACTCAAACAAGCAGGAAGCAGAGCAGTCAATCAAAAACATAGAAGAAAACCCCCAAAATGCTCTACAAAGTTTACTGATAAACATGATAAATGAAAAATTTGAATCTCTTCAGTCAATTATGTTAGAGCGTGAGGAGGCAAAGCAAAAATTAATGGAGAATTTCATGGCATCCACAAATAGAAAGATAAGTGAGCTTCAAGAGTCAAATGAAAAGATAGCTACCCAACTTAAAGATTTGAGAGACAACACTCAAAACCAAAGTAATGAAGTTAATGAAGTAAAGAAGTCCATACAGGACCTAAGAAATGACATGGAAATCATCAGGAAAGACCAGTCAGAAGGAAAAGAGATTCGAAATCAAGTTGCTAGCCTACAGTCCCGACTAACTGAAGCAGAGGATCGAATCTCAGGAGCTGAAGATTCCTTAGACTCTATGGAGAAAGATCAAAAATCAATACAAATCCAGTCCAAGCAACAAAACAGATCGCTACAGGAGATTCAAGACACAATCAGGAAGCCCAATTTAAGGATAATAGGTATTGAGGAAAACTTGGAGAAAGAGGTTAATGGGATAGGCAACCTATTTAACAGAATACTAGCGGAGAACTTCCCAAACATCCAGAAGGAAAGGCCTATACAGGTACAAGAAGCATTTAGAACCCCAAATCGACCTGACCAGAATAGGACTTCCCACCGACACATTGTGATCAAAACAGCTTCAGCAGAGTGCAAGGAAAAAATACTCAAAGCTGTTAGGGCAAAGAAAACAATCACATATAAAGGAAAAGCAATCAGAATTACCCCAGACTTCTCAGCAGAGACCATGAAAGCAAGGAGAGCCTGGAATGAAGTATACCAAACTCTAAATAAAAATAACTACCAACCAAGAATTCTGTACCCCGCCAAACTCTCCCTTCATAGCCGAAGGTCAAATAAAAGTCTTCCACAATAAGGAAAAACTGAAACAATATATCTCCACCAAACCAGCTTTACACAAAATCCTTAAAGATGTACTCTACAGGGAAAATAATCAAGATCCCAACACAGACAGAGAAATGAACCCTAATTAGTAAACACTAGATCAAGAAATGGGAAGACACACCTTTAAACAAGATAGTGATAATGAAAAGAACAAACGATCACCTCTCAATCCTAACTGTCAACATTAATGGACTTAATTCTCCAATCAAACGACATAGGCTCATAACTTGGATCAAAAATCAAGATCCATCTTTCTGCTGCCTCCAAGAGACACATCTATCCAGCAAAAGTAAACATCTTCTAAAAGTGAAAGGCTGGAAACAAATCTATCAAGCAAATGGCCCCCATAAGCAGGCTGGAGTTGCAATCCTAGTATCAGACAAAATTGACTTCAAATTAAAAAAGGTAAGAAGAGACAAAGAAGGTTACTACATACTAGTAAAAGGATCTCTCCAACAGGAAGAAATAACCATCCTAAATATCTACACACCAAATGCAGGAGCACCCAACTTCATCAAACAAACACTATTGGCTCTAAAAACATTCATAGACCCAAACACAATGATAGTGGGGGACTTTAACACTCCACTATCACCACTGGACAGATCAACACGCCAAAAACTGAACAAAGAAACCACAGAACTAAACAATTGCATAGACCAACTAGACTTAATCGACATCTACAGAATATTCCACCCAGCAAGGACAGAATACACATTCTTTTCGGCAGCACACGGAACATTCTCCAAAATAGATCACATCTTAGGGCACAAAGAAAATCTGTACAAATTCAGAAGTATCAAAATCATTCCCTGCATTCTTTCAGACCACAATGGAATAAAATTAGAGCTCAACTCACTCAGCCACCACAGAAAATCCCACAATTCATGGAGACTAAAGAACACACTGCTGAACCATCAGTGGATCATTGAAGAAATTAAAACAGAAATTCAAATGTTTATGGACTTCAACCAAGTTGAGGACACAAAGTACCAGCTCCTTTGGGACACAGCAAAGGCAGTACTCAGAGGAAAATTTATATCTCTGAGTACATACATCAACAAACTGGAGAAACAGCAACTCAGTAATCTAAGAAAGCACCTTAATTTTCTGGAGAGAGAACAGCAAGCCAAACCCCAAGTCAATAGACGGAAGCAAATAATTAGAATCAAATCAGAATCAAATCAATTAGAGACTAAAAAAACCATCGAAAGAATCAACAAAACAAAGAGTTGGTTCTTTGAAAAAATCAACAAGATAGACAGACCCCTGGCAAACCTGACCAAAGAACGAAGGCAGCACACTCAAATAAACAAGATAAGAGATGAAACAGGTAGCATCACCACAGAAATAACCGAAATTCAGAAAATAATAAGGGACTATTTTGCAAACCTTTATGCCAACAAATTCGAGAACTTGGAAGAAATGGATGATTTCCTAGAAAAAATTGATACCCCCAAACTCAACTATGAAGACTTAAACCTTCTAAACAGACCCATATCCAGTATTGAAATAGAAACAGCAATAAATGATCTCCCATCCAAGAAAAGCCCAGGTCCAGACGGATTCACCGCAGAATTCTACAAGGCCTTCAAAACAGAACTCACTCCAATATTTCTCAAACTCTTCAATGAAATTGAAAGAGAACGTTCACTACCAGACTCATTTTATGAAGCCAGTATAACCCTCATCCCAAAACCAGGCAGAGACTCATCACGGAAAGAGGACTACAGACCAATCTCCCTGATGAACATAGATGCAAAAATTCTCAACAAAATTCTGGCCAATCGACTTCAACAGGTCATCAAAAAAATCATACACCACGATCAAACTGGATTCATCCCAGGGATGCAAAGCTGGTTTAATATACGCAAGTCAATTAATATAATCCACCACATCAACCGGAGCAAGGTAAAGAACCACATGGTTTTATCGCTGGATGCGGAAAAAGCGTTCGATAAAATCCAGCACCCATTTATGCTAAAAGCCCTGGAAAAACTGGGATTCCAGGGAACATTCCTGAATATAATCAAGGCAGTTTATGACAAACCAACAGCAAGCATAACTCTAAATGGTGAAAAACTAAAGCCATTCCCTTTAAAATCAGGAACAAGGCAGGGATGTCCACTCTCTCCCCTGCTCTTCAACATAGTACTAGAATTCCTAGCCAGAGCAATTAGGCAAGAAGAGAATATAAAGGGGATCCAAATAGGAAAAGATGAAGTTAAACTTTCTCTCTTCGCAGATGACATGATCCTATACCTAAAGAATCCCATAGACTCTACCCCCAAGCTACTAGAGCTGATCCAAAACTTTGGCAAAGTTGCAGGTTATAAAATAAACCTTCAAAAATCAACGGCCTTTCTCTATGCTAACAACCCGAAGACCGAGGCTGAAATCAGGAAAGCAACTCCTTTTGCAATAGCCCCCAAAAACATAAAATACCTAGGAATAAACTTAACCAAAGAAGTGAAAGACCTCTTTGAGGAGAACTTTAAAACCTTGAAAAACGAAATTAAGTCAGAACTAAGGAAATGGAAAAACCTCCCATGCTCCTGGATTGGGAGGATTAATATAATCAAAATGGCAATATTGCCAAAGGCTATCTACAAATTCAATGCAATACCCATTAATATCCCAACACCATTCTTTAATGAAATAGAGGAAGCAATCCAGAAATTCATATGGAACAATAAAAGACCTAGAATAGCAAAAACACTCCTAAGCAGAAAGAACAGTGCTGGAGGAATTACAATACCCAACTTCAAGCTGTATTATAAAGCTATAGTAATAAAAACAGCTTGGTATTGGCACCGGAACAGGCCTGAAGACCAATGGAACAGAATTGAAGACCCAGAATTAAACCCACAGAACTACGCCTACTTAATCTTTGATAAAGGAGCTAAAACAATAGTATGGAAGAAAGATAGCCTCTTTAACAAGTGGTGCTGGCAAAACTGGCTCAACACATGCAACAAACTAAAACTAGATCCTTATATATCACCCTGCACCAAAATAAACTCCAAATGGATTAAAGACCTTGAAATCAAAACAGGCACCCTGAAAACACTAAAGGAAGGAGTAGGAGAAACACTCG